>NW_027039248.1:47500-51682 GCF_034236695.1 Oncorhynchus nerka | reverse complement strand
TCATACTGCCATATTGGCTCGCTCTTCTTGATCAGGGAAGTAGAGGTCATACTGCCATATTGACTCGCTCTTCTTGATCAGGGAAGTAGAGGTCATACTGCCATATCGGCTCGCTCTTCTTGATCAGGGAAGAGACGTCGTGAACACTTCAGGGCCATAACCCTGTATGTTCTAGGAGGTCACCTATTCCCTATATAGTGCACTACTTCAGGGCCATAACTGTATGTTCTAGGAGGTCACCCATTCCTACATAGTACTACTTTTGACAGGCCCTCTATCCATCCCTCCCCCTCCCTGCTACCCTCTGCATAGAGACAGTGTGTGTAGGACCCCTGTCAGTCTGCATAGAGACAGTGTAGGACCCTGTCAGTCTGCATAGAGACAGTGTGTAGGACCCTGTCAGTCTGCAGAGACAGTGTATGTAGGACCCTGTCAGTCTGCATAGAGACAGTATGTAGGACCCTGTCAGTCTGCTTAGAGACAGTGTGTGTAGGGACCCCTGTCAGTCTGCAGAGACAGTATGTAGGACCCTGTCAGTCTGCATAGAGACAGTGTGTGTAGGACCCCTGTCAGTCTGCATAGAGACAGAGACAGTGTGTGTAGGACCCCTGTCAGTCTGCATAGAGACAGTGTGTGTAGGACCCTGTCAGTCTGCATAGAGACAGTGTGTAGGGACCCCTGTCAGTCTGCATAGAGACAGTGTGTGTAGGACCCTGTCAGTCTGCATAGAGACAGTGTGTGTAGGACCTGTCAGTCTGCATAGAGACAGTGTGTGTAGGACCCCTGTCAGTCTGCATAGAGACAGTGTGTGTGGGACCCTGTCCAGTCTGCATAGAGACAGTGTGTGTAGGACCCCTGTCAGTCTGCATAGAGACAGTGTGTAGGACCCTGTCAGTCTGCATAGAGACAGTGTGTAGGACCCTGTCCCAGTCTGCATAGAGACAGTGTGTTAGGACCCTGTCAGTCTGCATAGAGACAGTGTGTAGGACCCCTGTCAGTCTGCATAGAGACAGTGTGTGTAGGACCCTGTCAGTCTGCATAGAGACAGTGTGTAGGACCCTGTCAGTCTGCATAGAGACAGTGTGTTTAGGACCCTGTCAGTCTGCACAGAGACAGTGTGTGTAGGACCCTGTCAGTCTTGCATAGAGACAGTGTGTGTAGGACCCTGTCAGTCTGCATAGAGACAGTGTGTGTAGGACCCTGTCAGTCTGCATAGAGACAGTGTGTAGGACCCCTGTCCAGTCTGCATAGAGACAGTGTGTGTAGGACCCTGTCAGTCTGCATAGAGACAGTGTAGGACCCTGTCAGTCTGCATAGAGACAGTGTGTTTAGGACCCTGTCAGTCTGCATAGAGACAGTGTGTAGGACCCCTGTCAGTCTGCATAGAGACAGTATGTAGGACCCTGTCAGTCTGTTCTGTCAGCCTGTTTATCAGTGGTATTGTTTTGAGGACAGAAGCTGTTCTGTCAGCTGTTTATCAGTGGTATTGTTTTAAGGACAGAAGCTGTTTATCAGTGGTATTGTTTTGAGGACTGAAGCTGTTTATCAGTGGTATTGTTTTAAGGACAGAAGCTGTTTATCAGTGGTATTGTTTTAAGGACAGATGCTGTTTATCAGTGGTATTGTTTTAAGGACAGAAGCTGTTTATCAGTGGTATTGTTTTCAGCTGTTTATCAGTGGTATTGTTTTAAGGACAGAAGATGTTTATCAGTGGTATTGTTTTAAGGACAGAAGCTGTTCTGTCAGCCTGTTTATCAGTGGTATTGTTTTAAGGACAGAAGCTGTTCTGTCAGCTGTTTATCAGTGGTATTGTTTTAAGGACAGAAGCTGTTCTGTCAGCTGTTTATCAGTGGTATTGTTTTAAGGACAGAAGCTGTTCTGTCAGATGTTTATCAGTGGTATTGTTTTGAGGACTGAAGCTGTTTATCAGTGGTATTGTTTTAAGGACAGAAGCTGTTTATCAGTGGTATTGTTTTAAGGACAGAAGCTGTTTATCAGTGGTATTGTTTTAAGGACAGAAGCTGTTTATCAGTGGTATTGTTTTAAGGACAGAAGCTGTTCTGTCAGATGTTTATCAGTGGTATTGTTTTAAGGACAGAAGCTGTTTATCAGTGGTATTGTTTTAAGGACAGAAGCTGTTTATCAGTGGTATTGTTTTAAGGACAGAAGCTGTTTATCAGTGGTATTGTTTTAAGGACAGAAGCTGTTCTGTCAACTGTTTATCAGTGGTATTGTTTTAAGGACAGAAGCTGTTCTGTCAACTGTTTATCAGTGGTATTGTTTTGAGGACAGAAGCTGTTCTTCGTTCCAGCCATAGTGGACTGTATCATTTGTAGAAAAATGACTTCTAGACACTTACATGTATGTGTCTTCTTCGCTGCTGCCGACCCTGAGAGAAACAGGAAGAGACCAGCCGTTAGATCATCACTCAACTCAATGACATCCACTCTGTGTTTCTGCTCCAGACCACTTTAACACGGGAAGGGAACGACTGAGGGGAGAGAGGAGTCTATCTGTCCGTTTGACTCCTCTCCTAAAGGCCTCTAAGACCCCAACCCAACTCAACCTGAGGGGAGAGGAGTCTGTCTGTCTGTTTGACTCCTCTACAAAAGGCCTCTAGGATCCCAACCCAACTCAACCTGAGGGGAGAGGAGTCTGTCTGTCTGTTTGACTCCTCTCCAAAAGGCCTCTAAGACCCCAACCCAACTCAACCTGAGGGGAGAGGAGTCTGTCTGTCTGTTTGACTCCTCTCCTAAAGGCCTCTAGGATCCCAACCCAACTCAACCTGAGGGGAGAGGAGTCTGTCTGTCTGTTTGACTCCTCTCCAAAAGGCCTCTAAGACCCCAACCCAACTCAACCTGAGGGGAGAGGAGTCTGTCTGTCTGTTTGACTCCTCTCCAAAAGGCCTCTAGGATCCCAACCCAACTCAACCTGCGGCATAAATCTGTTGGTCCTCAATGACTCGCTCCACTGGTGCTCTGTTCTACAGGCTGCGAGAAGGGCACAGAAACAAGTGGGGGGTCGGAGAGAGTGTGTGTGTGTGTGTGTGTGTGTGTAGGGATCTGTATCTCTGTGTGTACCTATGAGGACAGCAGAGACATGGCCTGAAGCCTTTACCTACTCAAGCAGGACTCACCCCATCTCCCCTCTCTTCCATTTCTGTCCTCTCCCTGACCTCTGTACCCAGGTCTCCCCTCTCCTCCATTCCTGTCCTCCCCCTGACCTCTGTACCCAGGTCTCCTCTCTCCTCCATTCCTGTCTTCCCCCTGACCTCTGTACCCAGGTCTCCCCTCTCCTCCATTCCTGTCTTCCCCCTGACCTCTGTACCCAGGTCTCCTCTCCTCCATTCCTGTCTTCCCCCTGACCTCTGTACCCAGGTCTCCCCTCTCCTCCATTCCTGTCTTCCCCCTGACCTCTGTACCCAGGTCTCCCCTCTCCTCCATTCCTGTCTTCCCCCTGACCTCTGTACCCAGGTCTCCCCTCTCCTCCATTCCTGTCCTCCCCCTGACCTCTGTACCCAGGTCACCTCTCCTCCATTCCTGTCTAACCCCTGACCTCTGTACCCAGGTCTCCCCTCTCCTCCATTCCTGTCTTCCCCCTGACCTCTGTACACAGGTCTCATCTCCTATGGAGCCCACCACATTAACCATCTGGGACTTCTGTCTCTTCTCTCAAACCACCATTCTGTCAACAACACTCTGCGATAGGAGAAATGATTCTCCACCCAAACACACACTTGTATTGAAAATGCTCCCTGTCACCAATAGGCCCGTCTGAATGAATGGCAATGTTTCTGAGAGAGAGAGAGAGAGAGAGAGAGAGAGAGAGAGAGAGAGAGAGAGAGAGAGACAGAGAGAGAGAGAGAGAGACCCTGGAACAGCGTGCCAAGTCCCGTCTCTACTGCTGTTTCTGAGAGGGAGAGAGAGAAACCCTGACCCTGGAACAGCCTGCCAAGTCCCGTCTCTACTGCCGCCCAACCAGACAGACAGGACCAGGGATGGAGGTCAGTTTCTCCTTGAGAGATGGAGGAGCTAGCAGAGGGTAGTTCAGGGTTGAGACATGGTAACATCTCCCCATGGCTGCTGTGATACTTTGATCCCATTATAGATGTGTGCTGAGAGGATGAGTGTGATTCAGAGAGACTTACAGTAGAGAGTCATTTAACAGACTCTCTGATCCAGA
>NW_027039248.1:0-42500 GCF_034236695.1 Oncorhynchus nerka | reverse complement strand
AGTCTCTAATCTAGACTCTATACTACTGTGCTGGTAATCAGTCTCTACTCTAGACTCTATACTACTGTGCTGGTAATCAGTCTCTACTCTAGACTCTATACTACTGTGCTGGTAATCAGTCTCTACACTAGACTCTATACTACTGTGCTGGTAATCAGTCTCTACTCTAGACTCTATACTACTGTGCTGGTAATCAGTCTCTACTCTAGACTCTATACTACTGGGCTGGTAAACAGTCTCTACTCTAGACTCTATACTACTGGGCTGGTAAACAGTCTCTACTCTAGACTCTATACTACTGTGCTGGTAATCAGGCTCTACTCTAGACTACTGGGATGGTAAAGAGTCTCTACTCTAGACTCTATACTACTGGGATGGTAAAGAGTCTCTACTCTAGACTCTATACTACTGGGATGGTAAAGAGTCTCTACTCTAGACTCTATACTACTGGGCTGGTAAACAGTCTCTACTCTAGACTCTATACTACTGGGCTGGTAAACAGTCTCTACTCTAGACTCTATACTACTGGGCTGGTAAACATTATCTACTCTAGACTCTATACTACTGGGCTGGTAAACAGTCTCTACTCTAGACTCTATACTACTGTGCTGGTAATCAGTCTCTACTCTAGACTCTATACTACTGGGCTGGTAAACAGTCTCTACTCTAGACTCTATACTACTGTGCTTGTAATCAGTCTCTACTACTGGGCTGGTAAACAGTCTCTACTCTAGACTCTATACTACTGGGCTGGTAAACAGTCTCTAATCTAGACTCTATACTACTGTGCTGGTAATCAGTCTCTACTCTAGACTCTATACTACTGTGCTGGTAATCAGTCTCTACTCTAGACTCTATACTACTGTGCTGGTAATCAGTCTCTACACTAGACTCTATACTACTGTGCTGGTAATCAGTCTCTACTCTAGACTCTATACTACTGTGCTGGTAATCAGTCTCTACACTAGACTCTATACTACTGGGCTGGTAAACAGTCTCTACTCTAGACTCTATACTACTGGGCTGGTAAACAGTCTCTACTACTGTGCTGGTAATCAGTCTCTACTCTAGACTCTATACTACTGGGCTGGTAAACAGTCTCTACTCTAGACTCTATACTACTGGGCTGGTAAACAGTCTCTAATCTAGACTCTATACTACTGTGCTGGTAATCAGTCTCTACACTAGACTCTATACTACTGTGCTGGTAATCAGTCTCTACTCTAGACTCTATACTACTGTGCTGGTAATCAGTCTCTACTCTAGACTCTATACTACTGTGCTGGTAATCAGTCTCTACACTAGACTCTATACTACTGTGATGGTAATCAGTCTCTACACTAGACTCTATACTACTGTGCTGGTAAACAGACTCTAGACTCTATACTACTGGGCTGGTAAACAGTCTCTACTCTAGACTCTATACTACTGGGCTGGTAAACAGTCTCTACTAGACTCTATACTACTGGGCTGGTAAACAGTCTCTACTCTAGACTCTATACTACTGGGCTGGTAAACAGTCTCTACTCTAGACTCTATACTACTGGGCTGGTAAACAGTCTCTACTCTAGACTCTATACTACTGGGCTGGTAAACAGTCTCTACTCTAGACTCTATACTACTGGGCTGGTAAACAGTCTCTACTCTAGACTCTACTACTGTGCTGGTAACAGTCTCTACTCTAGACTCTATACTACTGTGCTGGTAATCAGTCTCTACTCTAGACTCTATACTACTGGGCTGGTAAACAGTCTACACTAGACTCTATACTACTGGGCTGGTAAACAGTCTCTACTACTGGGCTGGTAAACAGTCTCTAATCTAGACTCTATTCTACTGGGCTGGTAAACAGTCTCTAATCTAGACTCTATACTACTGTGCTGGTAATCAGTCTCTACTCTAGACTCTATACTACTGTGCTGGTAATCAGTCTCTACTCTAGACTCTATACTACTGTGCTGGTAACAGTCTCTACACTAGACTCTATACTACTGTGCTGGTAATCAGTCTCTACACTAGACTCTATACTACTGTGCTGGTAATCAGTCTCTACTCTAGACTCTATACTACTGTGCTGGTAATCAGTCTCTACTCTAGACTCTATACTACTGTGCTGGTAATCAGTCTCTACACTAGACTCTATACTACTGTGCTGGTAATCAGTCTCTACTCTAGACTCTATACTACTGTGCTGGTAATCAGTCTCTACTCTAGACTCTATACTACTGTGCTGGTAATCAGTCTCTACTCTAGACTCTATACTACTGTGCTGGTAAACAGTCTCTACTCTAGACTCTATACTACTGTGCTGGTAATCAGTCTCTACTCTAGACTCTATACTACTGTGCTGGTCTCTAAACAGACTGTGCTGGTAATCCTCAGTCTCTACTCTAGACTCTATACTACTGTGCTGGTAATCAGTCTCTACTCTAGACTCTATACTACTGGGCTGACGTTACACAGTGCACACAGCATGGTGCTGATTAATTTGACGTATTTACAGGGTGGTTCCTGTAAACCCGATTCCCCGGTTTTGCTCTGCACAGTGAAGAGGCAAACATGGAGGAGGAAATTGAAGCTTAGTCCAGTGAATTGGTCGACGAGGAGTTGTGGCCTGTGGTTCTACACAGGAATGAGGAGGTCTTTCAGCACCACACATATTCAGACAACTAAACACACACACACACACACACACACACACACACACACACACACACACAGAGAGAGAGAAAACTAAACACACACACAGAAAACTAAACACACACACGGACACAGACACACACACAGAGATACAGAGAGAGAAAACTAAACACACACACACACACACACACACAGAGAAAACTAAACACACACACGCATTTGAAAACTACACACACAAACACACGCATTCAGAAAATGAAACACACACACACACTCAGAAAATGAAACACACACACATGCATTTAGAAAACGAAACACACACATTTAGAAAACGAAACACACACATTTAGAAAACGAAACACACACATTCAGAAAACTAAACACACATTCAGAAAACGATGGGGGCATAGCCATGGTCGCCAAAATAATGGCCTGCCCAGAATTTTCATACATGACCCTAAGCATGATGGGATATTGTTCGCTTCATTTAGAAGAACGTGCTTTTCTATATACACTGAACAAAAATATAAACGCAACATACTTAAAAATGTCAAAGATTTTACTGAGTTACATTTAAATAACTTCCTTCAGTCTGAGTTACAGTTCATATCAGGAAATCAGTCATTTAAATAACTTCCTTCAGTCTGAGTTACAGTTCATATCAGGAAATCAGTCATTTAAATAACTTCCTTCAGTCTGAGTTACAGTTCATATCAGGAAATCAGTCAATTTAAATAACTTCCTTCAGTCTGAGTTACAGTTCATATCAGGAAATCAGTCATTTAAATAACTTCCTTCAGTCTGAGTTACAGTTCATATCAGGAAATCAGTCATTTAAATAACTTCATTCAGTCTGAGTTACAGTTCATATCAGGAAATCAGTCAATTTAAATAACTTCCTTCAGTCTGAGTTACAGTTCATATCAGAAATCAGTCATTTAAATAACTTCCTTCAGTCTGAGTTACAGTTCATATCAGGAAATCAGTCATTTAAATAACTTCCTTCAGTCTGAGTTACAGTTCATATCAGGAAATCAGTCATTTAAATAACTTCCTTCAGTCTAATCTACAGTTCATATCAGGAAATCAACAGTTTAAATGGTTCCTTCAGATAATGTCATTTAAATAACTCAGTCTGAGTTACTCCCATCAGGAAATCAGTCATTTAAATAACAGTCTGAGCCTACAGTTCCAGAAATCAGTCATAAATGACTCCTCAGTCCATCTACAGCACCAGTCAACAGTTGGCCTGGTTCACAGAATAATGACTCCTTCAGTCCCATCTACAGCACCAGTCAACAGTTGGCCTGGTTCCACAGATAATGACTCCTCCCATCTACAGCACCAGTCAACAGTTGGCCTGGTTCCACAGATAATGACTCCTCCCATCTACAGCACCAGTCAACAGTTGGCCTGGTTCCACAGATAATGACTCCTCCCATCTACAGCACCAGTCAACAGTTGGCCTGGTTCCACAGATAATGACTCCTCCATCTACAGCACCAGTCAACAGTTGGCCTGGTTCACAGATAATGACTCCTCCCATCTACAGCACCAGTCAACAGTTGGCCTGGTTCCACAGATAATGACTCCTCCCATCTACAGCACCAGTCAACAGTTGGCCTGGTTCACAGATAATGACTCCTCCCATCTACAGCACCAGTCAACAGTTGGCCTGGTTCCACAGATAATGACTCCTCCCATCTACAGCACCAGTCAACAGTTGGCCTGGTTCCACAGATAATGACTCCTCCCATCTACAGCACCAGTCAACAGTTGGCCTGGTTCCACAGATAATGACTCCTCCCATCTACAGCACCAGTCAACAGTTGGCCTGGTTCCACAGATAATGACTCCTCCCATCTACAGCACCAGTCAACAGTTGGCCTGGTTCCACAGATAATGACTCCTCCCATCTACAGCACCAGTCAACAGTTGGCCTGGTTCCACAGATAATGACTCCTCCCATCTACAGCACCAGTCAACAGTTGGCCTGGTTCCACAGATAATGACTCCTCCCATCTACAGCACCAGTCAACAGTTGGCCTGGTTCCACAGATAATGACTCCTCCCATCTACAGCACCAGTCAACAGTGGCCTGGTTCCACAGATAATGACTCCTCCCATCTACAGCACCAGTCAACAGTTAGCCTGGTTCCACAGATAATGACTCTCCCATCTACAGCACCAGTCAACAGTTGGCCTGGTTCACAGATAATGACTCCTCCATCTACAGCACCAGTCAACAGTTGGCCTGGTTCCACAGATAATGACTCCTCCCATCTAGATGGCCTAGTGACTCCTCCATCTAGATGGCCTGGTTCCACAGATAATGACTCCTCCCATCTAGATGGCCTAGTGACTCCTCCCATCTAGTTGGCCTAGTTCCACAGATAATGACTCCTCCCATCTAGATAATGACTCCTCCCATCTAGATGGCCTAGTTCCACAGATAATGACTCCTCCCATCTAGATGGCCTGGTTCCCAGATAATGACTCCTCCCATCTACAGGACCAGTCAACAGTTTGGACACACCTACTCAATCAAGGCTTTTTCTTCATTTGTATTATTTTCTACATTGTAGAATATATATATATATTTTTTTAACCTTTATTTAACCAGGCAAGTCAGTTAATAACAAATTCTTATTTTCAATGACGGCCTAGGATCAGTGGGTTAACTGCCTGTTCAGGAGCAGAAGGGCAGATTTGAACCTTGTCAGCTTGGGGGGTTTGAACTCGCAACCTTCCGGTTACTAGTCCAACGCTCTAACCACTAGGCTACCCTGCCGCCCCTCCACTCTAACCACTAGGCTACCTGCCGCCCCTCCCCTCTAACCACTAGGCTACCCTGCCGCCTCACTCTAACCACTAGGCTACCTGCCGCCCCTCCACTCTAACCACTAGGCTACCTACATTTACATTTACATTTAAGTCATTTAGCAGACGCTCTTATCCAGAGCGACTTACAAATTGGTGCATTCACCTTATGACATCCAGTGGAACAGCCACTTTACAATAGTGCATCTAAGTCTTTTAAGGGGGGGGGGGGGTGAGAAAGATTACTTTATCCTATCCTAGGTATTCCTTAAAGAGGTGGGGTTTCAGGTGTCTCCGGAAGGTGGTGATTGACTCCGCTGTCCTGGCGTCGTGAGGGAGTTTGTTCCACCATTGGGGGCCAGAGCAGCGAACAGTTTTGACTGGGCTGAGCGGGAACTGTACTTCCTCAGTGGTAGGGAGGCGTAGCAGGCCACAGAGGTGGATGAACGCAGTGCCCTTGTTTGGGTGTAGGGCCTGATCAGAGCCTGAGGTACTGAGGTGCCGTTCCCCTCACAGCTCCATAGGCAAGCACCATGGTCTTGTAGCGGATGCGAGATTCAACTGGAAGCCAGTGGCCTGCCCCCCCTCCACTCTAACCACTAGGCTACCCTGTCACCCCTCCACTCTAACCACTAGGCGCCCACCGCCCTCCACTCCTAACCACTAGGCTACCCTGCCGCCCTCACTCTAACCACTAGGCTACCCTGCCACCCCCTCCACTCTAACCACTAGGCTACCCTGCAGCCCCTCCACTCTAACCACTAGGCTACCCTGTCACCCCCTCCACTCTAACCACTACCAGTCTACCCTGTCACCCCTCCACTCTAACCACTAGGCTACCCTGCCGCCCCTCCACTCTAATCACTAGGCTACCTGCCGCCCCTCCACTCTAACCACTGGGCTACCCTGCCGCCCTCCACTCTAACCACTAGGCTACCCTGCCGCCCTCCACTCTAACCACTAGGTTACCCTGCCGCCCCTCCACTCTAACCACTAGGCTACCCTACCACCCCTCCACTCTAACCACTAGGCTACCCTACCGCCCTCCACTCTAACCACCAGGCTACCCTGCCGCCCTCCACTCTAACCACTAGACTACCCTACCGTCCCTCCACTCTAACCACTAGGCTACCCTGCCGCCCTCCACTCTAACCACTAGGCACCCCCTGCCCACCCCTCCACTCTAACCACTAGGCTACCCCTGTCACCCTCCACTCTAACCACTAGGCTACCCTGCCGCCCTCTCCACTCTAACCACTAGTCTACCCTGTCACCCCTCCACTCTAACCACTAGGCTACCCACGCCCCTCCACTCTAACCACTAGTCTACCTGCTCCACTCCTCTAACCACTAGTCACCCTCTCACTCTAACCACTAGTCTACCCTGCAGCCCCTCCACTCTAACCACTAGGCTACCCTGCCGCCCCTCCACTCTAACCACTAGTCTACCCTGCAGCCCCCTCCACTCCTAACCACTAGGCTACCCTGCCGCCCCTCCACTCTAACCACTAGGCTACCCTGCACGCCCCCTCCACTCTAACCACTAGGCTGCCCTGCCGCCCCTCCACTCTAACCACTCAGGCTACCCTACCGCCCCTCCACTCTAACCACCAGGCTACCCTGCCGCCCCTCCACTCTAACCACCAGGCTACCTGCCGCCCCTCCACTCTAACCACTAGGGCTACCCTACCGCCCCTCCACTCTAACCACTAGGCTACCCTGCCGCTAGGCCCTCCCTCTAACCACTAGGCTACCTGCCGCCCCTCCACTCTAACCACTAGGCTACCCTACCGCCCTCCACTCTAACCCACTAGGCTACCCTGCCCCCCTCCACTCTAACCACTAGGCTACCTGCCGCCCCTCCACTCTAACCACTAGGCTACCCTACCACCCCTCCACTCTAACCACTAGGCTACCCTGCCGCCCCTCCACTCTAACCACTAGGCTACCCTGCCGCCCCTCCACTCTAACCACTAGGCTACCCTGCCGCCCCTCCACTCTAACCACTAGGCTACCCCCGCCCCTCCACTCCTAACCACTAGGCTACCTGCCGCCCCTCCACTCTAACCACTAGGCTACCCACCGCCTCCACTCTAACCACTAGGCTGCCCTGCCCCCTCCACTCTAACCACTAGGCTACCCTGCCGCCCCTCCACTCTAACCACTAGGCTACCCTACCGCCCCTCCACTCTAACCACTAGGCTACCTACCGCCCCTCCACTCTAACCACTAGGCTACCCTGCCACCCCTCCACTCTAACCACTAGGCTACCCTGCCGCCCCTCCACTCTAACCACTAGGCTACCTACCGCCCCTCCACTCTAACCACTAGTCTACCCTGCCGCCCCTCCACTCTAACCACTAGTCTACCCTGCCCCCTCCACTCTAACCACTAGGCTACCCTGCCGCCCCTCCACTCTAACCACTAGGCTACCCTGCCGCCCCTCCACTCTAACCACTAGGCTACCCTGCCGCCCCTCCACTCTAACCACTAGGCTACCCTGCACCGCCCCTCCACTCTAACCACTAGGCTACCCTGCCGCCCCTCCACTCTAACCACCAGGCTACCCTGCCGCCCCTCCACTCTAACCACTAGGCTACCCTGCCACCCCCTCCACTCTAACCACTAGGGCTACCTACCCCCCTCCACTCTAACCACTAGGCTACCCTACCGCCCCTCCACTCTAACCACTAGGCTACCCTGCCGCCCCTCCACTCTAACCACTAGTCTACCCTGCCGCCCCTCCACTCTAACCACTAGTCTACCCTGCCCCTCCACTCTAACCACTAGGCTACCTGCCGCCCCTCCACTCTAACCACTAGGCTACCCTGCCGCCCCTCCACTCTAACCACTAGGCTACCCTGCAGCCCCCCTCCACTCTAACCACTAGGCTACCCTGCCTTCCCCTCCACTCTAACCACTAGCTGCCAGCCTCCCTCTAACCGCGCGCCCTCCACTCTAACCACTAGGCTACCCTGCCGCCCTCCACTCTAACCACTAGGCTACCCTGCCGCCCCTCCACTCTAACCACTAGGCTACCCTGCCGCCCCTCCACTCTAACCACTAGGCTACCCACCGCCTCCACTCTAACCACTAGGCTACCCTGCCGCCCTCCACTCTAACCACTAGGCTACCTGCCGCCTTCCACTCTAACCACTAGGCTACCCTGCCGCGCCCTCCACTCTAACCACTAGGCTACCCTGCAGCCCCTCCACTCTAACCACTAGGCTACCCCTGCCGCCCCTCCACTCAACCACTAGGCTACCCTGCCGCCCCCTCCACTCCCAACCACTAGGCTGCCCTACCGCCCTCCACTCTAACCACCAGGCTACCTGCCGCCCCTCCACTCTAACCACTAGGCTACCTGCCGCCCCCTCCACTCTAACCACTAGGCTACCCTGTACCCCTCCACTCTAACCACTAGGCTGCCCTGCCACCCCTCCACTCTAACCACCAGGCTACCCTACCGCCCCTCCACTCTAACCACTAGGGCCTACCGCCCCTCCACTCTAACCACTAGGCTACCTGCGCCCTCCACTCTAACCACTAGGCTACCTGCCGCCCCTCCACTCTAACCACTAGGCTACCCTGCCGCCTCCACTCTAACCACTAGCTACCCTGCCGCCCCTCCACTCTAACCACTAGGCTACCTGCCGCCTCCACTCTAACCACTAGGCTACCCTTCCGCCCTCCACTCTAACCACCAGGCTACCTACCGCCCCTCCACCTAACCACTAGGCTACCTGCCGCCCCTCCACTCTAACCACTAGGCTACCTGCCGCCCCTCCACTCTAACCACTAGGCTACCCTGCCACCCCTCCACTCTAACCACTAGGCTACCCTGCCGCCCCTCCACTCTAACCACTAGGCTACCACTGGGCTACCGCCCCTCCACTCTAACCACTGGGCTACCTGCCGCCCCTCCACTCTAACCACTAGGCTACCCTGCCGCCCCTCCACTCTAACCACTAGGCTACCCTGCCGCCCCTCCACTCTAACCACTAGGCTACCTACCGCCCCTCCACTAGGCTAACCACTAGGCTACCTACCGCCCCTCCACTCTAACCACTAGGCTACCCTGCCGCCCTCCACTCTAACCACTAGGCTACCCTGCCGCCCCTCCACTCTAACCACTAGGCTACCCTGCCCCCTCCACTCTAACCACTAGGCTACCTGCCGCCCCTCCACTCTAACCACTAGGCTACCTGCCGCCCCTCCACTCTAACCACTAGGCTACCTGCCGCCCCTCCACTCTAACCACTAGGCCGCCGCCTCCACTCTAACCACTAGGCTACCTACCCCTCCACTCTAACCACTCAGGCTACCTACCCCGCCCCCTCCACTCTAACCACTAGGCTACCTACCGCCCCTCCACTCTAACCACTAGGCTACCTACCGCCCTCCACTCTAACCACTAGGCTACCTACCGCCCCTCCACTCTAACCACTAGGCTACCCCTGCCGCCCCTCCACTCTAACCACTAGGCTACCCTGCCGCCCTCCACTCTAACCACTAGGCTACCTGCCGCCCTCCACTCTAACCACTAGGCTACCCTGCCACCCCTCCACTCTAACCACTAGGCTACCTGTCACCCCTCCACTCTAACCACTAGGCTACCCCTGCCGCCCCTCCACTCTAACCACTAGGCTACCTCCGCCCCTCCACTCTAACCACTAGGCTGCCCTGCCGCCTCCACTCTAACCACCAGGCTAACCACTCAGGCTAGCGCCCCCCTCCACTCTAACCACTAGGCTACCCTGCCGCCCCCTCCACTCTAACCACTAGGCTACCTGTCACCCTCCACTCTAACCACTAGGCTACCTGTCACCCCCTCCACTCTAACCACTAGTCTACCCTGTCACCCTCCACTCTAACCACTAGGCTACCTACCGCCTCTCCACTCTAACCACTAGCTACCCAAGCCGCCCCTCCACTCTAACCACCAGGCTACCCACGCCCTCCACTTCCTAAACCACTAGGCTACCCTGCCACCCCTCCACCTAACCACCAGGTTACCCTGCCACCCCTCCACCCCTCCACCAACCACTAGGCTACCCTGCCACCCTCCACTCTAACCACCAGGCTACTCCTGCCACCCCTCCACCCTCCACTCTAACCACTAGGCTACCCTGCCGCCCTCCACTCCTAACCACTAGGCTACCTACCGCCTCCACTCTAACCACTAGGCTACCTGCCGCCTCCACTCTAACCACTAGTACTCACCGCTCCACTCTAAACCACTCAGGGCTACCGCTGCCCTCCACTCTAACCACTAGACTACCTAGCCTCTCCACCTAACCACTAGGCTACCCACCGCCTCCACTTAACCACTAGGCTACCTAGCCCCTCCACTCTAACCACTAGTCTACCCTACCGCCCCTCCACTTCCTAACCACTAGGCTACCCTGCCGCCCCTCCACTCTAACCACTAGGCTACCCCTACCGCCCTCCACTCCTAACCACCAGGCTACCCTGCCGCCTCCACTCTAACCACTAGGCTACCCTGCCGCCCTCCACTCTAACCACTAGGCTACCTACCGCCCCCTCCACTCTAACCACTACGCTACCCTGCCGCCCTCCACTCTAACCACTAGGCTACCTGCCGCCCTCCACTCTAACCACTAGGCTACCCTGCCGCCCCTCCACTCTAACCACTAGCTACCCTGTCGCCCCTCCACTAACCACTAGCTACCTCCTGCCCCTCCACTCTAACCATTAGGCTACCCTGTCGCCCTCCACTCTAACCACCAGGCTACCCTGTCACCCCTCCACTCTAACCACTAGGCTACCTACCCCCCTCCACTCTAACCACTCAGGCTACCCTGCCACCCTCCACTCTAACCACTAGGCTACCTACCGCCCCTCCACTCTAACCACTAGGCTACCCTGCCGCCCCTCCACTCTAACCACTAGGCTACCCTGCCGCCTCCACTCTAACCACTAGGCTACCCTGCAGCCCTCCACTAACCACCAGGCTACCCTGCCGCCCCACTCTAACCACTAGGCTACCCTGCCGCCTCCACCTAACCACTAGGCTACCCTGCCGCCCTCCACTCTAATCACCAGGCTACCCTGCCGCCTCCACTCTAACCACTAGGCTACCCTGCCGCCTCCACTTGGGCACCACTAGCTACCCTGCCGCCCCCTCCACTCTAACCACTAGGTTACCTGCCGCCCCCTCCACTCTAACCACTAGGCTACCCACGCCCTCCACTCTAACCACCAGGCTACCCACGCCCTCCACTCTAACCACTAGGCTACTCCTGCCGCCCTCCACTCTAACCACCAGGCTACCCTACCGCCCCTCCACCTAACCACTAGGCTACCCTGCCACCCTCCACTCTGCAAACCACTAGGCCACCCTGCCGCCCCCTCCACTCTAACCACTAGGCTACCCTGCCGCCCCTCCACTCTAACCACTAGGCTACCCTGCCGCCCTCCACTCTAACCACTAGGCTACCCTGCCGCCCCTCCACTCTAACCACTAGGCTACCCTGCCGCCCCTCCACTCTAACCACTAGGCTACCCTGCCGCCCCTCCACTCTAACCACTAGGCTACCCTGCCGCCCTCCACTCTAACCACTAGGCTACCCTGCCGCCCCTCCACTCTAACCACTAGGCTACCCTGCCGCCCCTCCACTCTAACCACTAGGCTACCCTGCCGCCCTCCACTCTAACCACTAGGCTACCCTGCCGCCCTCCACTCTAACCACTAGGCTACCCTGCCGCCCTCCACTCTAACCACTAGGCTACCCTGCCGCCCCTCCACTCTAACCACTAGGCTACCCTGCCGCCCTCCACTCTAACCACTAGGCTACCCTGCCGCCCTCCACTCTAACCACTAGGCTACCCTGCCGCCCTCCACTCTAACCACTAGGCTACCCTGCCGCCCTCCACTCTAACCACTAGGCTACCCTGCCGCCCTCCACTCTAACCACTAGGCTACCCTGCCGCCCTCCACTCTAACCACTAGGCTACCCTGCCGCCCTCCACTCTAACCACTAGGCTACCCTGCCGCCCCTCCACTCTAACCACTAGGCTACCCTGCCGCCCCTCCACTCTAACCACTAGGCTACCCTGCCGCCTCTCCACTCTAACCACTAGGCTACCCTGCCGCCCCTCCACTCTAACCACTAGGCTACCCTGCCGCCCTCCACTCTAACCACTAGGCTACCCTGCCGCCCTCCACTCTAACCACTAGGCTACCCTGCCGCCCTCCACTCTAACCACTAGGCTACCCTGCCGCCCCTCCACTCTAACCACTAGGCTACCCTGCCGCCCCTCCACTCTAACCACTAGGCTACCCTGCCGCCCCTCCACTCTAACCACTAGGCTACCCTGCCGCCCCTCCACTCTAACCACTAGGCTACCCTGCCGCCCTCCACTCTAACCACTAGGCTACTCCTGCCGCCCTCCACTCTAACCACTAGGCTACCCTGCCGCCCCTCCACTCTAACCACTAGGCTACCCTGCCGCCCCTCCACTCTAACCACTAGGCTACCCTGCCGCCCCTCCACTCTAACCACTAGGCTACCCTGCCGCCCTCCACTCTAACCACTAGGCTACCCTGCCGCCCCTCCACTCTAACCACTAGGCTACCCTGCCGCCCTCCACTCTAACCACTAGGCTACCCTGCCGCCCCTCCACTCTAACCACTAGGCTACCCTGCCGCCCTCCACTCTAACCACTAGGCTACCCTGCCGCCCCTCCACTCTAACCACTAGGCTACCCTGCCGCCCTCCACTCTAACCACTAGGCTACCCTGCCGCCCTCCACTCTAACCACTAGGCTACCCTGCCGCCCCTCCACTCTAACCACTAGGCTACCCTGCCGCCCCTCCACTCTAACCACTAGGCTACCCTGCCGCCCTCCACTCTAACCACTAGGCTACCCTGCCGCCCCTCCACTCTAACCACTAGGCTACCCTGCCGCCCTCCACTCTAACCACTAGGCTACCCTGCCGCCCTCCACTCTAACCACTAGGCTACCCTGCCGCCCCTCCACTCTAACCACTAGGCTACCCTGCCGCCCTCCACTCTAACCACTAGGCTACTCCTGCCGCCCCTCCACTCTAACCACTAGGCTACCCTGCCGCCCCTCCACTCTAACCACTAGGCTACCCTGCCGCCCTCCACTCTAACCACTAGGCTACCCTGCCGCCCCTCCACTCTAACCACTAGGCTACCCTGCCGCCCCTCCACTCTAACCACTAGGCTACCCTGCCGCCCTCCACTCTAACCACTAGGCTACCCTGCCGCCCCTCCACTCTAACCACTAGGCTACCCTGCCGCCCTCCACTCTAACCACTAGGCTACCCTGCCGCCCCTCCACTCTAACCACTAGGCTACCCTGCCGCCCCCTCCACTCTAACCACTAGGCTACCCTGCCGCCCTCCACTCTAACCACTAGGCTACCCTGCCGCCCCTCCACTCTAACCACTAGGCTACCCTGCCGCCCTCCACTCTAACCACTAGGCTACCCTGCCGCCCTCCACTCTAACCACTAGGCTACCCTGCCGCCCTCCACTCTAACCACTAGGCTACCCTGCCGCCCCTCCACTCTAACCACTAGGCTACCCTGCCGCCCTCCACTCTAACCACTAGGCTACCCTGCCGCCCTCCACTCTAACCACTAGGCTACCCTGCCGCCCTCCACTCTAACCACTAGGCTACCCTGCCGCCCTCCACTCTAACCACTAGGCTACCCTGCCGCCCCTCCACTCTAACCACTAGGCTACCCTGCCGCCCTCCACTCTAACCACTAGGCTACCCTGCCGCCCTCCACTCTAACCACTAGGCTACCCTGCCGCCCCTCCACTCTAACCACTAGGCTACCCTGCCGCCCTCCACTCTAACCACTAGGCTACCCTGCCGCCCCTCCACTCTAACCACTAGGCTACCCTGCCGCCCCTCCACTCTAACCACTAGGCTACCCTGCCGCCTCTCCACTCTAACCACTAGGCTACCCTGCCGCCCTCCACTCTAACCACTAGGCTACCCTGCCGCCCCTCCACTCTAACCACTAGGCTACCCTGCCGCCCTCCACTCTAACCACTAGGCTACCCTGCCGCCCCTCCACTCTAACCACTAGGCTACCCTGCCGCCCTCCACTCTAACCACTAGGCTACCCTGCCGCCCTCCACTCTAACCACTAGGCTACCCTGCCGCCCCTCCACTCTAACCACTAGGCTACCCTGCCGCCCTCCACTCTAACCACTAGGCTACCCTGCCGCCCTCCACTCTAACCACTAGGCTACCCTGCCGCCCCTCCACTCTAACCACTAGGCTACCCTGCCGCCCCTCCACTCTAACCACTAGGCTACCCTGCCGCCCTCCACTCTAACCACTAGGCTACCCTGCCGCCCTCCACTCTAACCACTAGGCTACCCTGCCGCCCCTCCACTCTAACCACTAGGCTACCCTGCCGCCCTCCACTCTAACCACTAGGCTACCCTGCCGCCCTCCACTCTAACCACTAGGCTACCCTGCCGCCCCTCCACTCTAACCACTAGGCTACCCTGCCGCCCCTCCACTCTAACCACTAGGCTACCCTGCCGCCCCTCCACTCTAACCACTAGGCTACCCTGCCGCCCTCCACTCTAACCACTAGGCTACCCTGCCGCCCTCCACTCTAACCACTAGGCTACCCTGCCGCCCCTCCACTCTAACCACTAGGCTACCCTGCCGCCCTCCACTCTAACCACTAGGCTACCCTGCCGCCCCTCCACTCTAACCACTAGGCTACCCTGCCGCCCTCCACTCTAACCACTAGGCTACCCTGCCGCCTCCACTCTAACCACTAGGCTACCCTGCCGCCCTCCACTCTAACCACTAGGCTACCCTGCCGCCCTCCACTCTAACCACTAGGCTACCCTGCCGCCCTCCACTCTAACCACTAGGCTACCCTGCCGCCCCTCCACTCTAACCACTAGGCTACCCTGCCGCCCTCCACTCTAACCACTAGGCTACCCTGCCGCCCTCCACTCTAACCACTAGGCTACCCTGCCGCCCTCCACTCTAACCACTAGGCTACCCTGCCGCCCTCCACTCTAACCACTAGGCTACCCTGCCGCCCTCCACTCTAACCACTAGGCTACCCTGCCGCCCTCCACTCTAACCACTAGGCTACCCTGCCGCCCTCCACTCTAACCACTAGGCTACCCTGCCGCCCTCCACTCTAACCACTAGGCTACCCTGCCGCCCCTCCACTCTAACCACTAGGCTACCCTGCCGCCCTCCACTCTAACCACTAGGCTACCCTGCCGCCCTCCACTCTAACCACTAGGCTACCCTGCCGCCCTCCACTCTAACCACTAGGCTACCCTGCCGCCCTCCACTCTAACCACTAGGCTACCCTGCCGCCCTCCACTCTAACCACTAGGCTACCCTGCCGCCCCTCCACTCTAACCACTAGGCTACCCTGCCGCCCCTCCACTCTAACCACTAGGCTACCCTGCCGCCCTCCACTCTAACCACTAGGCTACCCTGCCGCCCCTCCACTCTAACCACTAGGCTACCCTGCCGCCCCTCCACTCTAACCACTAGGCTACCCTGCCGCCCTCCACTCTAACCACTAGGCTACCCTGCCGCCCTCCACTCTAACCACTAGGCTACCCTGCCGCCCCTCCACTCTAACCACTAGGCTACCCTGCCGCCCTCCACTCTAACCACTAGGCTACCCTGCCGCCCTCCACTCTAACCACTAGGCTACCCTGCCGCCCCTCCACTCTAACCACTAGGCTACCCTGCCGCCCTCCACTCTAACCACTAGGCTACCCTGCCGCCCCTCCACTCTAACCACTAGGCTACCCTGCCGCCCCTCCACTCTAACCACTAGGCTACCCTGCCGCCCTCCACTCTAACCACTAGGCTACCCTGCCGCCCTCCACTCTAACCACTAGGCTACCCTGCCGCCCCTCCACTCTAACCACTAGGCTACCCTGCCGCCCCTCCACTCTAACCACTAGGCTACCCTGCCGCCCCTCCACTCTAACCACTAGGCTACCCTGCCGCCCCTCCACTCTAACCACTAGGCTACCCTGCCGCCCTCCACTCTAACCACTAGGCTACCCTGCCGCCCCTCCACTCTAACCACTAGGCTACCCTGCCGCCCTCCACTCTAACCACTAGGCTACCCTGCCGCCCCTCCACTCTAACCACTAGGCTACCCTGCCGCCCTCCACTCTAACCACTAGGCTACCCTGCCGCCCCTCCACTCTAACCACTAGGCTACCCTGCCGCCCTCCACTCTAACCACTAGGCTACCCTGCCGCCCTCCACTCTAACCACTAGGCTACCCTGCCGCCCTCCACTCTAACCACTAGGCTACCCTGCCGCCCTCCACTCTAACCACTAGGCTACCCTGCCGCCCCTCCACTCTAACCACTAGGCTACCCTGCCGCCCTCCACTCTAACCACTAGGCTACCCTGCCGCCCTCCACTCTAACCACTAGGCTACCCTGCCGCCCTCCACTCTAACCACTAGGCTACCCTGCCGCCCTCCACTCTAACCACTAGGCTACCCTGCCGCCCCTCCACTCTAACCACTAGGCTACCCTGCCGCCCTCCACTCTAACCACTAGGCTACCCTGCCGCCCTCCACTCTAACCACTAGGCTACCCTGCCGCCCCTCCACTCTAACCACTAGGCTACCCTGCCGCCCTCCACTCTAACCACTAGGCTACCCTGCCGCCCCTCCACTCTAACCACTAGGCTACCCTGCCGCCCTCCACTCTAACCACTAGGCTACCCTGCCGCCCTCCACTCTAACCACTAGGCTACCCTGCCGCCCTCCACTCTAACCACTAGGCTACCCTGCCGCCCTCCACTCTAACCACTAGGCTACCCTGCCGCCCCTCCACTCTAACCACTAGGCTACCCTGCCGCCCTCCACTCTAACCACTAGGCTACCCTGCCGCCCTCCACTCTAACCACTAGGCTACCCTGCCGCCCCTCCACTCTAACCACTAGGCTACCCTGCCGCCCTCCACTCTAACCACTAGGCTACCCTGCCGCCCTCCACTCTAACCACTAGGCTACCCTGCCGCCCTCCACTCTAACCACTAGGCTACCCTGCCGCCCTCCACTCTAACCACTAGGCTACCCTGCCGCCCTCCACTCTAACCACTAGGCTACCCTGCCGCCCTCCACTCTAACCACTAGGCTACCCTGCCGCCCCTCCACTCTAACCACTAGGCTACCCTGCCGCCCTCCACTCTAACCACTAGGCTACCCTGCCGCCCTCCACTCTAACCACTAGGCTACCCTGCCGCCCCTCCACTCTAACCACTAGGCTACCCTGCCGCCCTCCACTCTAACCACTAGGCTACCCTGCCGCCCTCCACTCTAACCACTAGGCTACCCTGCCGCCCCTCCACTCTAACCACTAGGCTACCCTGCCGCCCCTCCACTCTAACCACTAGGCTACCCTGCCGCCCTCCACTCTAACCACTAGGCTACCCTGCCGCCCCTCCACTCTAACCACTAGGCTACCCTGCCGCCCCTCCACTCTAACCACTAGGCTACCCTGCCGCCCTCCACTCTAACCACTAGGCTACCCTGCCGCCCTCCACTCTAACCACTAGGCTACCCTGCCGCCCTCCACTCTAACCACTAGGCTACCCTGCCGCCCCTCCACTCTAACCACTAGGCTACCCTGCCGCCCCTCCACTCTAACCACTAGGCTACCCTGCCGCCCCTCCACTCTAACCACTAGGCTACCCTGCCGCCCCTCCACTCTAACCACTAGGCTACCCTGCCGCCCTCCACTCTAACCACTAGGCTACCCTGCCGCCCCTCCACTCTAACCACTAGGCTACCCTGCCGCCCTCCACTCTAACCACTAGGCTACCCTGCCGCCCCTCCACTCTAACCACTAGGCTACCCTGCCGCCCTCCACTCTAACCACTAGGCTACCCTGCCGCCCTCCACTCTAACCACTAGGCTACCCTGCCGCCCTCCACTCTAACCACTAGGCTACCCTGCCGCCCTCCACTCTAACCACTAGGCTACCCTGCCGCCCCTCCACTCTAACCACTAGGCTACCCTGCCGCCCTCCACTCTAACCACTAGGCTACCCTGCCGCCCTCCACTCTAACCACTAGGCTACCCTGCCGCCCTCCACTCTAACCACTAGGCTACCCTGCCGCCCTCCACTCTAACCACTAGGCTACCCTGCCGCCCTCCACTCTAACCACTAGGCTACCCTGCCGCCCTCCACTCTAACCACTAGGCTACCCTGCCGCCCTCCACTCTAACCACTAGGCTACCCTGCCGCCCCTCCACTCTAACCACTAGGCTACCCTGCCGCCCCTCCACTCTAACCACTAGGCTACCCTGCCGCCCCTCCACTCTAACCACTAGGCTACCCTGCCGCCCTCCACTCTAACCACTAGGCTACCCTGCCGCCCTCCACTCTAACCACTAGGCTACCCTGCCGCCCCTCCACTCTAACCACTAGGCTACCCCTGCCGCCCTCCACTCTAACCACTAGGCTACCCTGCCGCCCCTCCACTCTAACCACTAGGCTACCCTGCCGCCCTCCACTCTAACCACTAGGCTACCCTGCCGCCCTCCACTCTAACCACTAGGCTACCCTGCCGCCCTCCACTCTAACCACTAGGCTACCCTGCCGCCCCTCCACTCTAACCACTAGGCTACCCTGCCGCCCCTCCACTCTAACCACTAGGCTACCCTGCCGCCCCTCCACTCTAACCACTAGGCTACCCTGCCGCCCCTCCACTCTAACCACTAGGCTACCCTGCCGCCCTCCACTCTAACCACTAGGCTACCCTGCCGCCCCTCCACTCTAACCACTAGGCTACCCTGCCGCCCTCCACTCTAACCACTAGGCTACCCTGCCGCCCTCCACTCTAACCACTAGGCTACCCTGCCGCCCTCCACTCTAACCACTAGGCTACCCTGCCGCCCTCCACTCTAACCACTAGGCTACCCTGCCGCCCCTCCACTCTAACCACTAGGCTACCCTGCCGCCCCTCCACTCTAACCACTAGGCTACCCTGCCGCCCCTCCACTCTAACCACTAGGCTACCCTGCCGCCCCTCCACTCTAACCACTAGGCTACCCTGCCGTCCCTACACTCTAACCACTAGGCTACCCTGCCGCCCTCACACTCTAACCACTAGGCTACCCTGCCGCCTCTCCACTCTAACCACTAGGCTACCCTGCCGCCCTCACACTCTAACCACTAGGCTACCCTGCCGCCCCTCCACTCTAACCACTAGGCTACCCTGCCGCCCTCCACTCTAACCACTAGGCTACCCTGCCGCCCCTCCACTCTAACCACTAGGCTACCCTGCCGCCCTCCACTCTAACCACTAGGCTACCCTGCCGCCCCTCCACTCTAACCACTAGGCTACCCTGCCGCCCTCCACTCTAACCACTAGGCTACCCTGCCGCCCTCCACTCTAACCACTAGGCTACCCTGCCGCCCTCCACTCTAACCACTAGGCTACCCTGCCGCCCTCCACTCTAACCACTAGGCTACCCTGCCGCCCTCCACTCTAACCACTAGGCTACCCTGCCGCCCTCCACTCTAACCACTAGGCTACCCTGCCGCCCTCCACTCTAACCACTAGGCTACCCTGCCGCCCTCCACTCTAACCACTAGGCTACCCTGCCGCCCCTCCACTCTAACCACTAGGCTACCCTGCCGCCCTCCACTCTAACCACTAGGCTACCCTGCCGCCCCTCCACTCTAACCACTAGGCTACCCTGCCGCCCTCCACTCTAACCACTAGGCTACCCTGCCGCCCTCCACTCTAACCACTAGGCTACCCTGCCGCCCTCCACTCTAACCACTAGGCTACCCTGCCGCCCCTCCACTCTAACCACTAGGCTACCCTGCCGCCCTCCACTCTAACCACTAGGCTACCCTGCCGCCCTCCACTCTAACCACTAGGCTACCCTGCCGCCCCTCCACTCTAACCACTAGGCTACCCTGCCGCCCCTCCACTCTAACCACTAGGCTACCCTGCCGCCCCTCCACTCTAACCACTAGGCTACCCTGCCGCCCTCCACTCTAACCACTAGGCTACCTGCCGCCCCTCCACTCTAACCACTAGGCTACCCTGCCGCCCCTCCACTCTAACCACTAGGCTACCCTGCCGCCCTCCACTCTAACCACTAGGCTACCCTGCCGCCCTCCACTCTAACCACTAGGCTACCCTGCCGCCCTCCACTCTAACCACTAGGCTACCCTGCCGCCCTCCACTCTAACCACTAGGCTACCCTGCCGCCCCTCCACTCTAACCACTAGGCTACCCTGCCGCCCTCCACTCTAACCACTAGGCTACCCTGCCGCCCCTCCACTCTAACCACTAGGCTACCCTGCCGCCCCTCCACTCTAACCACTAGGCTACCCTGCCGCCCTCCACTCTAACCACTCAGGCTACCCTGCCGCTCCACCTAACCACCAGGACTACCTGTCGCCCCCTCCACCTAACCACTAGTCTACCTACCGCCTCTCTCTCCACTCTAACCACTAGGCTACCCTGCGCCCTCCACTCTAACCACTAGTCTACCTACCGCCCTCCACTCTAACCACTAGGCTACTACGCTCCACCTGAACCATCAGTCTACCTGCCGCCTCCACCTAACCACTAGGCTACCCTGCCGCCCTCTCCACCTCTAACCACTAGTCTACCCTGCCGCCCTCTCCACTCTAACCACTAGGCTACTCCTGCCGCCTCCACTCTAACCACTAGTCTACCTACCGCCCTCCACTCTAACCACTAGGCTACCCACCGCCTCCACTCTAACCACTAGGCTACCTGCCGCCCTCCACTCTAACCACTAGGCTACCTACCGCCCTCCATTAACCATTTACATTTACCGCCCCTCCACCTAACAGACTAGACTACCCAGCCCCCTCCACTCTAACCACCAGTGCATACCCACGCATCCAGTCTAACCACAGGCTACCCTGCCGCCTCTCCACTAACCATAGGCCATCTCCACTCTAACCAGGGGGTGAGAAAGATTACTTTATCCTATCCTAGGTATACCGCCTCTCCACTTAAAGACTAGGCTCAGGTGTCTCCACGGGAAGGTGGCTGACCCTGCCGCCCCTCCACTCTAACCACTGAGGGAGTTTGTCTCCTCCACTTAACCACTAGGCAGCGAACAGTCCACTTAACCCACTAGCGGGAACTCCACTTCTAACCAGTGGTAGGCCTCCAGCTAACCAGAGTCTGATGAACGCAGTCCACCTGTTTGGGTGTGCCGGGCCTCCATCAGAGCACTAGGCTAGGTGCCGTTCTCACAGCTAACCATAGGCTAAGCACCATGGAACTCAACCACTAGTCTATGCTACTTCCTCCACTTTAAACCACAGTGGCCTGCCACCTCCACTTCTAACCACTAGGCTACCCTGCCGCCCCCCACTCTAACCACTAGGCTACCCTGCAGCCCCTCCACTCTAAACCACCAGGCTACCCTGTCGCCCTCCACTCTAACCACTAGGCTACCTGCCACCCCTCCACTCTAACCACTAGGCTCACCTACCGCCCCTCCACCTAACCACTAGGCTACCCTGTCACCCCTCCACTCTAACCACTAGCTCACCTGTCACCCCTCCACTCTAACCACTAGGCTACCCTGTCGCCCCTCCACCTAACCACTAGGCTACCCTGCCGCCCCCTCCACCTAACCACTAGGCTACCCTGTCACCCCTCCACTCTAACCACTAGGCTACCCTGTCACCCCTCCACTCTAACCACTAGTCTACCCTGCCGCCCTCCACCTAACCACTCAGGCTACCCTGTCACCCCTCCACCTAACCACTAGGCTACCCTGCCGCCTCCACTCTAACCACTAGGCTACCCTGCCGCCCTCCACTCTAACCACTAGACTACCTACCGTCCCTCCACTCTAACCACCAGGCTACCCTGCCGCCCCTCCACTCTAACCACTAGGCTACCCTGTCACCCTCAACTCTAACCACTAGGCTACCCTGTCACCTCCTCCACCCCTAACCACTAGGCTACCCTGCCGCCCCCTCCACTCTAACCACTAGTCTACCCTGTCACCCCTCCACTCTAACCACTAGCACTCGCGCCGCCCCCTCCACCTAACCACTAGTCTACCTGCCGCCCCTCCACTCTAACCACTAGGCTACCCTACCGCCCCTCCACTCTAACCACTAGGCTACCCTGCCGCCCTCCACTCTAACCACCAGTCTACCCTGCCGCCCCTCCACTCTAAACCACTAGTGCTACCCTACCGCTCCCATCCACCAACCACTAGGCTACCTGTCCGCCCTCCACTCTAACCACCAGGCTACCTGCCGCCCTCCACTCTAACCATCAGGCTACCCTGCCGCCCCTCCACTCTAACCACTAGGCTACCCTACCACCCCTCCACTCTAACCACCAGGCTACCCTGCCGCCCCTCCACTCTAACCACCAGGCTACCCTGCCGCCCTCCACTCTAACCACTAGTCTACCTGCCGCCCCTCCACTCTAACCACAGGCTACCCTACCGCCCTCCACTCTAACCACCAGGCTACCCTGCCCCCTCCACTCTAACCACTCAGGCTACTCCCTGCCGCCCTCCACTCTAACCACTAGGCTACCCTACCGCCCCTCCACTCTAACCACTAGTCTACCCTGTCGCACCTCCACTCTAACCACTAGGCTACCCTGCCGCCCTCCACTCTAACCACTAGGCTACCCTACCGCCCCTCCACTCTAACCACTAGGCTACCCTGCCGCCCTCCACTCTAACCACTAGGCTACCCTGCCGCTCCACTCTAACCACTAGGCTACCCCCTGCCGCCCCTCCACTCTAACCACTAGGCTACCCTGCCGCCCTCCACTCTAACCACCAGGCTACCTGCCGCCCTCCACTCTAACCACTAGGCTACCCTGCCGCCCTCCACTCCTAACCACTCAGGCTCCACCTGCCGCCCCTCCACTCTAACCACTAGGCTACCCTGCCGCCCCTCCACTCTAACCACTAGCTACCTACCGCCCCTCCACTCTAACCACTAGGCTACCCTGTCACCCTCCACTCTAACCACTAGGACTACCCTGCCGCCCTCCACTCTAACCACTAGGCTACCCTGCCGCCCTCCACCCTAACCACCAGGCTACCCCTGCCCTCCACTCTAACCACTAGGCCCTGTCACCCTCCACTCTAACCACTAGGCTACCTACCGCCCTCCACTCTAACCACTAGTCTACCCTGCCGTCCCCTCCACTCTAACCACTAGGCTACCTACCGCCCTCCACTCTAACCACTAGGCTACCTACCGCCCTCCACTCTAACCACTAGGCTACCCACCGCCCCTCCACTCTAACCACTAGGCTACCCTGCCGCCCCTCCACTCTAACCACTAGGCTACCCTGCCGCCCTCCACTCTAACCACTAGGCTACCCTGCCGCCCTCCACTCTAACCACTAGGCTACCTACCGCCCCTCCACCTAACCACTAGGCTACCCTACCGCCCTCCACTCTAACCACTAGGCTACCTGCCGCCTCCACTCTAACCACTAGGCTACCTGCCGCCCCTCCACTCTAACCACTAGGCTGCCTACCGCCCTCCACTCTAACCACTAGGCTACCCTACCACCCCTCCACTCTAACCACTAGGCTACCTGCCGCCCTCCACTCTAACCACTAGGCTACCCTGTCCCCCTCCACTCTAACCACTAGTCTACCCTACCGCCCTCCACTCTAACCACTAGGCTACCTGCCGCCCTCCACTCTAACCACTAGGCTACCTACCGCCCCTCCACTCTAACCACTAGGCTACCTGCCGCCCCTCCACTCTAACCACTAGGCTACCCTGCCGCCCTCCACTCTAACCACTAGGCTACCTACCGCCCCTCCACTCTAACCACTAGGCTACCCTGCCGCCCTCCACTCTAACCACTAGGCTACCTACCGCCCTCCACTCTAACCACTAGGCTACCCTACCGCCTCCACCTAACCACCAGGCTACCTGCCGCCCCTCCACTCTAACCACTAGGCTACCTGCCGCCCTCCACTCTAACCACTCAGGCTACCTGCCGCCCCTCCACTCTAACCACCAGGCTACCTAACCGCCTCCACTCTAACCACTAGGCTACCCTGCCGCCCCTCCACTCTAACCACTAGGCTACCTAGCGCCCTCCACTCTAACCACTAGGCTACCCTGCCGCCCTCCACTCTAACCACTAGGCTACCCTGCCGCCCCTCCACTCTAACCACCAGGCTGCCCTGCCCCCCCTCCACTCTAACCACTAGTCTACCCACCGCCCCTCCACTCCCAACCACCAGGCTACCTGCCGCCTCCACTCTAACCACCAGCTACCTACCGCCCCTCCACTCTAACCACTAGACTACCTACCGCCCCTCCACTCTAACCACTAGACTACCCTGCCGCCCCTCCACTCCTAACCACTAGGCTACCCTGCCGCCCCTCCACTCTAACCACTAGGCTACCTGCCGCCCCTCCACTCTAACCACTAGGCTACCTGCCGCCCCTCCACTCTAACCACTAGGCTACCTGCCGCCCCTCCACTCTAACCACTAGGCTACCTACCGCCCCTCCACTCTAACCACTAGGCTACCCTGCCGCCCCTCCACTCTAACCACTAGGCTACCCTGCCGCCCCTCCACTCTAACCACTAGCTACCCCGCCCCTCCACTCTAACCACTAGGCTACCTGCCGCCCTCCACTCTAACCACTAGGCTACCCTGCCGCCCTCCACTCTAACCACTAGGCTACCTGCCGCCCCTCCACCTAACCACTAGTCTACCTACCGCCCCTCCACTCTAACCACCAGGCTACCCTACCGCCCTCCACTCTAACCACTAGGCTACCTACCGCCCTCCACTCTAACCACTAGGCTACCCTACCGCCCTCCACTCTAACCACTAGTCTACCTGCCGCCCCTCCACTCTAACCACTAGGCTACCCTGCCGCCCCTCCACTCTAACCACTAGGCTACCTGCCGCCCCTCCACTCTAACCACTAGGCTACCTGCCACCCCTCCACTCTAACCACTAGTCTACCTACCGCCCTCCACTCTAACCACTAGGCTACCTACCGCCCCTCCACTCTAACCACTAGGCTACCTGCCACCCCTCCACTCTAACCACTAGGCTACCTGCCGCCCCTCCACTCTAACCACTAGGCTACCTACCGCCCCTCCACTCTAACCACTAGACTACCTACCGCCCCTCCACTCTAACCACTAGACTACCTACCGCCCCTCCACTCTAACCACTAGGCTACCCCTGCCGCCCCTCCACTCTAACCACTAGGCTACCTGCCGCCCCTCCACTCTAACCACTAGACTACCTGCCGCCCCCTCCACTCTAACCACTAGGCTACCTACCGCCCCTCCACTCTAACCACTAGGCTACCTGCCGCCCCTCCACTCTAACCACTAGGCTACCCTACCGCCCTCCACTCTAACCACTAGTCTACCCTGCCGCCCCTCCACTCTAACCACTAGGCTACCCTGCCGCCCCTCCACTCTAACCACTAGTCTACCTACCCCTCCACTCTAACCACTAGGCTACCTACCGCCCCTCCACTCTAACCACTAGGCTACCTACCGCCCCTCCACTCTAACCACTAGGCTACCTACCGCCCCTCCACTCTAACCACTAGGCTACCTGCGCCCCTCCACTCTAACCACTAGGCTACCTGCCGCCCCTCCACTCTAACCACTAGGCTACCTACCGCCCTCCACTCTAACCACTAGCCTCCCTCCCGCCCCTCCACTCTAACCACTAGGCTACCTACCGCCCCTCCACTCTAACCACTAGGCTACCTACCGCCCCTCCACTCTAACCACTAGGCTACCTACCGCCCCTCCACTCTAACCACTAGGCTACCTACCGCCCCTCCACTCTAACCACTAGGCTACCCACCGCCCCCCCACTCTAACCACTAGGCTACCTACCGCCCCTCCACTCTAACCACTAGACTACCTACCGCCCCTCCACTCTAACCACTAGGCTACCTGCCGCCCCTCCACTCTAACCACTAGGCTACCTACCGCCCTCCACTCTAACCACTAGGCTACCTGCCGCCCCTCCACTCTAACCACTAGGCTACCTACCGCCCTCCACTCTAACCACTAGGCTACCTACCGCCCCTCCACTCTAACCACTAGGCTACCTACCGCCCCTCCACTCTAACCACTAGGCTACCTGCCGCCCCTCCACTCTAACCACTAGGCTACCCTGCGCCCTCCACTCTAACCACTAGGCTACCTACCGCCCCTCCACTCTAACCACTAGTCTACCACTGCCGCCCCTCCACTCTAACCACTAGGCTACCTGCCGCCCTCCACTCTAACCACTAGGCTACCTGCCGCCCACTCCACTCTAACCACTAGGCTACCTACCGCCCCTCCACTCTAACCACTAGGCTACCTACCGCCCCTCCACTCTAACCACTAGGCTACCTGCCGCCCTCCACTCTAACCACTAGGCTACCTACCGCCCCTCCACTCTAACCACTAGGCTACCTACCACCCCTCCACTCTAACCACTAGGCTACCTACCGCCCCTCCACTCTAACCACTAGGCTACCTACCGCCCCTCCACTCTAACCACTAGGCTACCCTGCCACCCCTCCACTCTAACCACTAGGCTACCCTACCGCCCCTCCACTCTAACCTACCGCCCCTCCACTCTAACCACTAGGCTACCTGCCGCCCCTCCACTCTAACCACTAGGCTACCTGCCGCCCCTCCACTCTAACCACTAGGCTACCTGCCGCCCCTCCACTCTAACCACTAGGCTACCCTGCCGCCCCTCCACTCTAACCACTAGGCTACCCTGCCCCCCCTCCACTCTAACCACTAGTCTACCTACCGCCCTCCCCTCCACTCTAACCACTAGGCTACCTACCGCCCTCCACTCTAACCACTAGTCTACCTACCGCCCCTCCACTCTAACCACTAGGCTAACCTGCAGCTCCACTCTAACCACTAGGCTACCCTGCCACCCCTCCACTCTAACCAGCAGGCTACCTGCCGCCCCTCCACTCTAACCACTAGTCTACCTGCCGCCCTCCACTCTAACCACTAGGCTACCCTGCCGCCCTCCACTCTAACCACTAGGCTACCTGCCGCCCCTCCACTCTAACCACTAGGCTACCTACCGCCCCTCCACTCTAACCACTAGGCTACCTACCGCCCCTCCACTCTAACCACTAGGCTACCTACCGCCCCTCCACTCTAACCACTAGGCTACCCTGCCACCCCTCCACTCTAACCACTAGGCTACCCTGCCACCCTCCACTCTAACCACTAGGCTACCCTACCGCCCCTCCACTCTAACCACTAGGCTACCTACCGCCCCTCCACTCTAACCACTAGGCTACCTGCCGCCCCTCCACTCTAACCACTAGGCTACCTGCCGCCCCTCCACTCTAACCACTAGGCTACCTGCCGCCCCTCCACTCTAACCACTAGGCTACCTGCCGCCCCTCCACTCTAACCACTAGGCTACCTAACCCCTCCACTCTAACCACTAGGCTACCTACCGCCCCTCCACTCTAACCACTAGGCTACCTACCGCCCCTCCACTCTAACCACTAGGCTACCTACCGCCCTCCACTCTAACCACTAGGCTACCTGCCACCCCTCCACTCTAACCACTAGGCTACCTACCGCCCCTCCACTCAACCACTGGGCTACCTGCCGCCTCCACTCTAACCACTAGGCTACCTGCCACCCCTCCACTCTAACCACTAGGCTACCTACCGCCCTCCACTCTAACCACTAGGCTACCTACCGCCCCTCCACTCTAACCACTAGGCTACCTACCGCCCTCCACTCTAACCACTAGGCTACCTACCGCCCCTCCACTCTAACCACTAGGCTACCCTGCCCCCTCCACTCTAACCACTAGGCTACCCTCCCCCTCCACTCTAACCACTAGGCTACCCTACCGCCCCCTCCCTCTAACCACTAGGCTACCTGCCACCCCTCCACTCTAACCACTAGGCTACCTGCCGCCCCTCCACTCTAACCACCAGGCTACCCTACCGCCCCTCCACTCTAACCACTAGGCTACCTACCGCCCCTCCACTCTAACCACTAGGCTACCCTACCGCCCCTCCACTCTAACCATAGGCTACCTACCGCCCCTCCACTCTAACCACTAGGCTACCCTACGCCCCTCCACTCTAACCACTAGGCTACCTACCGCCCCTCCCACTCTAACCACTAGGCTACCTACCGCCCCTCCACCTCTAACCACTAGGCTACCTACCGCCCTCCACTCTAACCACTAGGCTACCTACCGCCCCTCCACTCCTAACCACTAGCTACCTACCGCCCCTCCACTCTAACCACTAGGCTACCTGCCGCCCTCCACTCTAACCACTAGGCTACCTACCGCCCCTCCACTCTAACCACTAGGCTACCTGCCGCCTCCACTCTAACCACTAGGCTACCCTACCGCCCCTCCACTCTAACCACTAGGCTACCCTACCGCCCCTCCACTCTAACCACTAGGCTACCTACCGCCCCTCCACTCTAACCACTAGGCTACCCTGCCGCCCCTCCACTCTAACCACTAGGCTACCCTGCCGCCCTCCACTCTAACCACTAGCTACCCTGCCGCCCCTCCACTCTAACCACTAGGCTACCCTACCGCCTCCACTCTAACCACTAGGCTACCTACCGCCCTCCACTCTAACCACTAGGCTACCTGCCGCCCTCCACTCTAACCACTAGGCTACCTACCGCCCCTCCACTCTAACCACTAGGCTACCTGGCCCCTCCACTCTAACCACTAGGCTACCACCGCCCCTCCACTCTAACCACTAGGCTACCTACCGCCCCTCCACTCTAACCACTAGCTGCCTGCCGCCTCCACTCTAACCACTAGGCTACCTACCGCCCTCCACTCTAACCACTAGGCTACCTCGCCTCCCTGCCGCCCTCCACTCTAACCACTAGGCTACCTCCGCCCCTCCACTCTAACCACTAGGCTACCTACCGCCCTCCACTCTAACCACTAGACTACCTAACCACCGCCCCTCCACTCTAACCACTAGGCTACCCTACCGCCCCTCCACTCTAACCACTAGGCTACCTACCGTTACCCCTCCACTCTAACCACTAGGCTACCTACCGCCCCTCCACTCTAACCACTAGGCTACCCTGCCGCCCCTCCACTCTAACCACTAGGCTACCCTACCGCCCCTCCACTCTAACCACTAGGCTACCCTACCGCCTCCCTCTAACCACTAGACTACCTACCGCCCCTCCACTCTAACCACTAGGCTACCCTACCGCCCCCTCCACTCTAACCACTAGGCTACCCTACCGCCCCTCCACTCTAACCACTAGACTACCTACCGCCCCTCCACTCTAACCACTAGGCTACCCACCGCCCTCCACTCTAACCACTAGGCTACCTACCGCCCCTCCACTCTAACCACTAGGCTACCCTACCGCCCTCCACTCTAACCACTAGGCTACCCTACCGCCCTCCACTCTAACCACTAGGCTACCCTCGCCCCTCCACTCTAACCACTAGACTACCTACCGCCCTCCTCACTCTAACCACTAGGCTACCTACCGCCCCTCCACTCTAACCACTAGGCTACCTACCGCCCCTCCACTCTAACCACTAGTCTACCTACCGCCTCCACTCTAACCACTAGGCTACCTACCGCCCCTCCACTCTAACCACTAGTCTACCTACCGCCCCTCCACTCAAAACTAGTCACTACCGCCCCTCCACTCTAACCACTAGTCTACCGCCCCTCCACTCTAACCACTAGGCTACCTACCGCCCCTCCACTCTAACCACTAGACTACCTACCGCCCTCCCACTCTAACCACTCCACTCTAACCACTAGTCTACCACCGCCCCTCCACTCTAACCACTAGGACCGCCCCTCCACTCTAACCACTAGACTACCTAGTAACACTAGTCTACATATGGAATCATGTAGTTTTTTTTTTACAAATCAAAATATATTTGCCGTTGGCCGACGCGCCGCCACCCCCCAAACGCCACCAACATGCCGCCGCTAGCGACTTTATTCAATACCACTTAATATAATGTTTACATACCCTACATTACTCATCTCATATGTATATACTGTACTCTATACCATCTACTGCATCTTGCCTATGCCGCTCTGTACCATCACTCATTCATATATCTTTATGTACATATTCTTTATCCCTTTACACTTGTTTGTTTAAGGTAGTTGTTGTGAAATTGTTAGGTTAGATTACTTGTTGGTTATCACTGCATTGTCGGAACTAGAAGCACAAGCATTTCGCTACGCTCGCATTAACATCTGCTAACCACGTGTATGTGACAAATACAATTGTATTTGATGAAAACAGCTATTAGCGTCTGTATTAAAAGTAGCAATCAATTTATGTTAGCGTTGTGCACGTGCAACTATACAGTATTTCTATGTCTCACATTTAACCTGCAGCTCACCTGCATTCAGCACCGATCTCCTTCAAACAAGCAGAGCTGATTTAAAGGGGAATTGAATTCATCCCTTTAAAGAGGGAAAAAGGAGGCTTAAATTCGACCACTAGTCAGCCGTGTTTTAAGTGATGGAAACAGGGGGCTGATGAGGCCTATTCAAACGCTAAGCACCACTGGGGTATCCTTACCCAGGCATCAATGGGGCGACTAAATAAATCAGCACCGTCTAGTTTATTAATCAGTCCAGCTAAAGGAAGTTAACTCTCCACTCAGACCAGGGGCCCCATAGCCTCGGGTGCTCATTACAGTTTACTAGTCTTCAACTAGTCTGCATTTGGAGACTAAGTCACCTCAGATGTATTTATATCAGATTACCAATGTTTGAACATTGGGATTATATTTATAGATTATATTCTCTGGGGGGGAAAAAAGAGATTAATCATATTATCCTGCTTTGAATTCTCATCACACTTCCAGTCTTTTGTTCCGCAATCTGACTGCATGAACAGAACAACTGCCTGGTTCAACACGGCACATATAATGACTCCTCCCAACTAAATGGCCTGGTTCAACACGGCACATATAATGACTCCTCCCATCTAGATGGCCTGGTTCTACAGATAACGACTCCTCCCATCTAGATGGCCTAGTTCCACAGATAATGACTCCTCCCATCTAGATGGCCTGGTTCTACAGATAACGACTCCTCCCATCTAGATGGCCTGGTTCCACAGATAATGACTCCTCCCAACTAGATGGCCTGGTTCTACAGATAATGACTCCTCCCATCTAGATGGCCTGGTTCTACAGATAATGACTCCTCCCATCTAGATGGCCTAGTTCCACAGATATTGACTCCTCCCATCTAGATGGCCTGGTTCTACAGATAATGACTCCTCCCATCTAGATGGCCTGGTTCTACAGATAATGACTCCTCCCATCTAGATGGCCTGGTTCTACAGATAATGACTCCTCCCATCTAGATGGCCTGGTTCTACAGATAATGACTCCTCCCATCTAGATGGCCTGGTTCAACACGGCACTGACAGTTGAAAAGGTCACAGATAATGACTCCTCCCATCTAGATGGCCTGGTTCTACAGATAATGACTCCTCCCAACTAAATGGCCTGGTTCCACAGATAATGACTCATCCCATCTAGATAGCCTGGTTCTACAGATAATGACTCCTCCCAACTAAATGGCCTGGTTCCACAGATAATGACTCCTCCCATCTAGATGGCCTGGTTCTACAGATAATGACTCCTCCCAACTAAATGGCCTGGTTCCACAGATAATGACTCCTCCCATCTAGATGGCCTGGTTCTACAGATAATGACTCCTCCCATCTAGATGGCCTAGTTCCACAGATAATGACTCCTCCCATCTAGATGGCCTAGTTCCACAGATAATGACTCCTCCCATCTAGATGGCCTAGTTCCACAGATAAAATACTAAAATACCCACTAATCACTAGAGATGAACACTAAAATACCCACTAATCACTAGAGATGAACACTAAAATACCCACTAATCACTAGAGATGAGCACTAAAATACCCACTAATCCCTAGAGATGAACACTAAAATACCCACTAATCACTAGAGATGAGATGAACACTAAAATACCCACTAATCACTAGAGATGAACACTAAAATACCCACTAATCACTAGAGATGAACACTAAAATACCCACTAATCACTAGAGATGAACACTAAAATACCCACTAATCACTAGAGATGAACACTAAAATACCCACTAATCACTAGAGATGAGATGAACACTAAAATACCCACTAAACACTAGAGATGAACACTAAAATACCCACTAATCACTAGAGATGAACACTAAAATACCCACTAATCACTAGAGATGAACACTAAAATACCCACTAATCACTAGAGATGAACACTAAAATACCCACTAATCACTGGAGATGAGATGAACACTAAAATACCCACTAATCACTAGAGATGAACACTAAAATACCCACTAATCACTAGAGATGAACACTAAAATACCCACTAATCACTAGAGATGAGATGAACACTAAAATACCCACTAATCACTAGAGATGAACACTAAAATACCCACTAATCACTAGAGATGAACACTAAAATACCCACTAATCACTAGAGATGAACACTAAAATACCCACTAATCACTAGAGATGAGATGAACACTAAAATACCCACTAATCACTAGAGATGAACACTAAAATACCCACTAATCACTAGAGATGAACACTAAAATACCCACTAATCACTAGAGATGAGATGAACACTAAAATACCCACTAATCACTAGAGAAGAACACTAAAATACCCACTAATCACTAGAGATGAACACTAAAATACCCACTAATCACTAGAGATGAACACTAAAATACCCACTAAACACTAGAGATGAACACTAAAATACCCACTAATCACTAGAGATGAACACTAAAATACCCACTAATCACTAGAGATGAGATGAACACTAAAATACCCACTAATCACTAGAGATGAACACTAAAATACCCACTAATCACTAGAGATGAACACTAAAATACCCACTAATCACTAGAGATGAACACTAAAATACCCACTAATCACTAGAGATGAGATGAACACTAAAATACCCACTAATCACTAGAGATGAACACTAAAATACCCACTAATCACTAGAGGTGAACACTAAAATACCCACTAATCACTAGAGAAGAGGGATGCCTCTATCAAATGTAAAAAATCTCTCACTATGAAACACAGCCCTGTCTCTCATTCAGTACTTCCTGTTTATGCACGTCTTCCCGTGAGAACAAAGACTGCGGTAAAGAGAACAAGATAACCCACTCATCCCACAAGCTCAAAGGGGAAACACACACGTGAATACCTGGCTGCATACCATTACAGGATGATGGTCGATCATTTTGAATCCCTTTTTGCTTTTAAATTTTAATATGGCATCTTTATCTGCAATAGAAAAAAAATCTATAACATCGTTACAATGGAGTAATAACTAACGCTGGATTCCATAAGCTTTTCATTAGGAAGCTGATACAAACAGCTTAATTATTTATTTTTTATTTTTTTTAAAGCAGGCTGGCAACAGGGGAATAGTGGTGGTGTGGTAGAGAAACTATTCCTTCCTCTCCTCTCGCTCCATCTCCACAGCCCTGGAACAGATCGGCGCTCATACATTTATTAAAACAGGCCTTTCACGAGAGAGCTTTTGAACAGCCAGGCTCGTTAGGAAGAGAGGAGAGGAGAGGAGGAGGAGGGCACCTAGAAGACATCTCCTACTACTTCGGCGTTTCTGTAGGAAACAGGAGGCTAGAACAGATGCTGATCGATACCTCAGAGGAAAGGAAGGAAGCAGCGTGTGGATGCTTCCTGTGTTCATCTACAGCAGCGTCTCTGTTAGGCCAGTGTGTTGGAATGGGGATTGGGTCGGTATTTAGGGACACATTTTAATTGTTTTGAGGTGATCTAGTTATTTTTTTCCTTCCATTGCCTTCGCTGCTGCATCCAGCCAGCGATACACTAGTTCCCTGTTCCAACAGCATGCTGTCTATGAGGCTATAGCACCCCCCCCAAACCAAAACAACATGCTGTCTATGAGGCTATAGCACCCCCCCAAACCAAAACAACATGCTGTCTATGAGGCTATAGCACCCCCCCAAACCAAAACAACATGCTGTCTATGAGGCTATAGCACCCCACCCAAACCAAAACAACATGCTGTCTATGAGGCTATAGCACCCACCCCCCCAAACCAAAACAACATGCTGTCTATGAGGCTATAGCACCCCCCCAAACCAAAACAACATGCTATCTATGAGGCTATAGCACCCCCAAACCAAAACAACATGCTGTCTATGAGGCTATAGCACCCCCAAAACCAAAAAACAACATGCTGTCTATGAGGCTATAGCCCAAACCAAAACAACATGCTGTGAGGCTAGCAACCCCCAAACCAAAACAACATGCTGTCTATGAGGCTATAGCAACCCCCCCAAACCAAAACAACATGCTGTCTATGAGGCTATAGCAACCCTCCCAAACCAAAACAACATGCTGTCTGAGGCTATAGCAACCCCCCCAAACCAAAACAACATGCTGTCTATGAGGCTATAGCAACCCCCCAAACCAAAACAACATGCTGTCTATGAGGCTATAGCAACCCCCAAACCAAACAACATGCTGTCTATGAGGCTATAGCAACCCCCAAACCAAAACAACATGCTGTCTATGAGGCTATAGCAACCCCCCAAACCAAAACAACATGCTGTCTATGAGGCTATAGCAACCCCCAAACCAAAACAACATGCTGTGTATGAGGCTATAGCACCCCCAAACCAAAACAACATGCTGTCTATGAGGCTATAGCATGAGGCACAAACCAAAACAACATGCTGTCTATGAGGCTATAGCACCCCCCAAACCAAAAACAACATGATGTCTATGAGGCTATAGCACCTGTTCAAACCAAAACAACATGCTGTCTATGAGGCTATAGCACCCCCCCCAAACCAAAACAACATGCTGTCTATGAGGCTATAGCAACCCCCAAACCAAAACAACATGCTGTCTATGAGGCTATAGCAACCCCCAAACCAAAACAAAATGCTGTCTATGAGGCTATTTGCAATGGCCCCCAAACCAAAACAACATGCTGTCTGAGGCTATAGCAACCCCCAAACCAAAACAACATGCTGTCTATGAGGCTATAGCAACCCCAAACCAAAACAACAGTTGTCTATGAGGCTATAGCAACCCCCAAACCAAAACAACATGTTTGTCTATGAGGCTAGCAACCCCCAAACCAAAACAACATGCTGTCTATGAGGCTATAGCAACCCCCCCCAAACCAAAACAACATGCTGTCTATGAGGCTATAGCAAACTCCCCCCAAACCAAAACAACATGCTGTCTATGAGGCTATAGCAACCCCCAAACCAAAACAACATGCTGTCTATGATGCTATAGCAACCCCCAAACCAAAACAACATGCTGTCTATGAGGCTATAGCATGAGGCCCAAACCAAAACAACATGCTGTCTATGAGGCTATAGCACCCCCCCCAAACCAAAACAACATGCTGTCTATGAGGCTATAGCACCCCCCCAAACCAAAACAACATGCTGTCTATGAGGCTATAGCACCCCCCCAAACCAAAACAACATGCTGTGGATGAGGCTATAGCACCCTCCCCCCCCAAACCAAAACAACATGCTGTCTATGAGGCTATGTCTGCTGTTCAATAGTGCTGCCTGTCTTTGGGCTATGAACGCAAATCTGCTGTTCAATAGCGCTGCCTGTCTTTGGGCTACGAACGCAAATCTGCTGTTCAATAGTGCTTCCTGTCTATGGGGTATGAGTATATCTGGGAACCCCATCGAGGTAGAGAATTCCTGGGAACCCCATCGAAGTAGAGAATTCCTGGGAACCCCATCGAGGTAGGGAATTCCTGGGAACCCCATCAAGGTAGAGAATTCCTGGGAACCCCATCGAGGTAGGGAATTCCTGGGAACCCCATCAAGGTAGAGAATTCCTGGGAACCCCATCGAGGTAGAGAATTCCTGGGAACCCCATCGAGGTAGAGAATTCCTGGGAACCCCATCGAGGTAGAGAATTCCAGACTGTCCCCTCGTCCGTCCGGTCAAAACCCAAAGTCTGCAGACTGCTCGTGATGTTTTCCTTCCTCACATTAAACAACCATCTCACGACACATTTCTCTAAGACAAACACAGTCGAATAACATTGTGAAATATATCATTAATAGTAACCAACCTCCCCCTGAGCTGAACCAATGGGATGATAATAAAACTATTTATAGTTGTTTTCCTCTACCTGTTCTCCACAAGGCAGGTTTGGTATGTTAGTGGAGTCTTGGTTTGTCTCCCTAGTTCTCTTCCTGTTCTCCACAAGGCAGGGTTGGTATGTTAGTGGAGTCTTGGTTTGTCTCCCTAGTTCTCTTCCTGTTCTCCACAAGGCAGGGTTGGTATGTTAGTGGAGTCTTGGTTTGTCTCCTAGTTCTCTTCCTGTTCTCCACAAGGCAGGTTTGGTATGTTAGTGGAGTCTTGGTTTGTCTCCCTAGTTCTCTTTCTGTTCTCCACAAGGCAGGGTTGGTATGTTAGTGGAGTCTTGGTTTGTCTCCCTAGTTCTCTTCCTGTTCTCCACAAGGCAGGGTTGGTATGTTAGTGGAGTCTTGGTTTGTCTCCCTAGTTCTCTTCCTGTTCTCCACAAGGCAGGTTTGGTATGTTAGTGGAGTCTTGGTTTGTCTCCCTAGTTCTCTTCCTGTTCTCCACAAGGCAGGGTTGGTATGTTAGTGGAGTCTTGGTTTGTCTCCCTAGTTCTCTTCCTGTTCTCCACAAGGCAGGGTTGGTATGTTAGTGGAGTCTTGGTTTGTCTCCTAGTTCTCTTCCTGTTCTCCACAAGGCAGGGTTGGTATGTTAGTGGAGTCTTGGTTTGTCTCCCTAGTTCTCTTCCTGTTCTCCACAAGGCAGGTTTGGTATGTTAGTGGAGTCTTGGTTTGTCTCCCTAGTTCTCTTCCTGTTCTCCACAAGGCAGGGTTGGTATGTTAGTGGAGTCTTGGTTTGTCTCCCTAGTTCTCTTCCTGTTCTCCACAAGGCAGGGTTGGTATGTTAGTGGAGTCTTGGTTTGTCTCCCTAGTTCTCTTCCTGTTCTCCACAAGGCAGGGTTGGTATGTTAGTGGAGTCTTGGTTTGTCTCCCTAGTTCTCTTCCTGTTCTCCACAAGGCAGGTTGGTATGTTAGTGGAGTCTTGGTTTGTCTCCCTAGTTCTCTTCCTGTTCTCCACAAGGCAGGGTTGGTATGTTAGTGGAGTCTTGGTTTGTCTCCCTAGTTCTCTTCCTGTTCTCCACAAGGCAGGGTTGGTATGTTAGTGGAGTCTTGGTTTGTCTCCTAGTTCTCTTCCTGTTCTCCACAAGGCAGGGTTGGTATGTTAGTGGAGTCTTGGTTTGTCTCCTAGTTCTCTTCCTGTTCTCCACAAGGCAGGTTTGGTATGTTAGTGGAGTCTTGGTTTGTCTCCCTAGTTCTCTTCCTGTTCTCCACAAGGCAGGGTTGGTATGTTAGTGGAGTCTTGGTTTGTCTCCCTAGTTCTCTTCCTGTTCTCCACAAGGCAGGGTTGGTATGTTAGTGGAGTCTTGGTTTGTCTCCCTAGTTCTCTTCCTGTTCTCCACAAGGCAGGTTTGGTATGTTAGTGGAGTCTTGGTTTGTCTCCCTAGTTCTCTTCCTGTTCTCCACAAGGCAGGGTTGGTATGTTAGTGGAGTCTTGGTTTGTCTCCCTAGTTCTCTTCCTGTTCTCCACAAGGCAGGGTTGGTATGTTAGTGGAGTCTTGGTTTGTCTCCCTAGTTCTCTTCCTGTTCTCCACAAGGCAGGGTTGGTATGTTAGTGGAGTCTTGGTTTGTCTCCCTAGTTCTCTTCCTGTTCTCCACAAGGCAGGGTTGGCATGTTAGTGGAGTCTTGGTTTGTCTCCTAGTTCTCTTCCTGTTCTCCACAAGGCAGGGTTGGTATGTTAGTGGAGTCTTGGTTTGTCTCCCTAGTTCTCTTCCTGTTCTCCACAAGGCAGGGTTGGTATGTTAGTGAGTCTTGGTTTGTCTCCTAGTTCTCTTCCTGTTCTCCACAAGGCAGGTTTGGTATGTTAGTGGAGTCTTGGTTTGTCTCCCTAGTTCTCTTCCTGTTCTCCACAAGGCAGGGTTGGTATGTTAGTGGAGTCTTGGTTTGTCTCCCTAGTTCTCTTCCTGTTCTCCACAAGGCAGGGTTGGTATGTTCGTGGAGTCTTGGTTTGTCTCCCTAGTTCTCTTCCTGTTCTCCACAAGGCAGGTTTGGTATGTTAGTGGAGTCTTGGTTTGTCTCCCTAGTTCTCTTCCTGTTCTCCACAAGGCAGGTTTGGTATGTTAGTGGAGTCTTGGTTTGTCTCCCTAGTTCTCTTCCTGTTCTCCACAAGGCAGGGTTGGTATGTTAGTGGAGTCTTGGTTTGTCTCCCTAGTTCTCTTCCTGTTCTCCACAAGGCAGGGTTGGTATGTTAGTGGAGTCTTGGTTTGTCTCCTAGTTCTCTTCCTGTTCTCCACAAGGCAGGGTTGGTATGTTAGTGGAGTCTTGGTTTGTCTCCCTAGTTCTCTTCCTGTTCTCCACAAGGCAGGGTTGGTATGTTAGTGGAGTCTTGGTTTGTCTCCTAGTTCTCTTCCTGTTCTCCACAAGGCAGGGTTGGTATGTTAGTGGAGTCTTGGTTTGTCTCCTAGTTCTCTTCCTGTTCTCCACAAGGCAGGGTTGGTATGTTAGTGGAGTCTTGGTTTGTCTCCCTAGTTCTCTTCATGTTCTCCACAAGGCAGGGTTGGTATGTTAGTGGAGTCTTGGTTTGTCTCCCTAGTTCTCTTTCTGTTCTCCACAAGGCAGGGTTGGTATGTTAGTGGAGTCTTGGTTTGTCTCCCTAGTTCTCTTTCTGTTCTCCACAAGGCAGGGTTGGTATGTTAGTGGAGTCTTGGTTTGTCTCCCTAGTTCTCTTCCTGTTCTCCACAAGGCAGGGTTGGTATGTTAGTGGAGTCTTGGTTTGTCTCCTAGTTCTCTTCCTGTTCTCCACAAGGCAGGGTTGGTATGTTAGTGGAGTCTTGGTTTGTCTCCCTAGTTCTCTTCCTGTTCTCCACAAGGCAGGGTTGGTATGTTAGTGGAGTCTTGGTTTGTCTCCCTAGTTCTCTTCCTGTTCTCCACAAGGCATGGTTGGTATGTTAGTGGAGTCTTGGTTTGTCTCCCTAGTTCTCTTCCTGTTCTCCACAAGGCAGGGTTGGTATGTTAGTGGAGTCTTGGTTTGTCTCCCTAGTTCTCTTCCTGTTCTCCACAAGGCAGGTTTGGTATGTTAGTGGAGTCTTGGTTTGTCTCCCTAGTTCTCTTCCTGTTCTCCACAAGGCAGGGTTGGTATGTTAGTGGAGTCTTGGTTTGTCTCCCTAGTTCTCTTCCTGTTCTCCACAAGGCAGGGTTGGTATGTTAGTGGAGTCTTGGTTTGTCTCCCTAGTTCTCTTCCTGTTCTCCACAAGGCAGGGTTGGTATGTTAGTGGAGTCTTGGTTTGTCTCCTAGTTCTCTTCCTGTTCTCCACAAGGCAGGTTGGTATGTTAGTGGAGTCTTGGTTTGTCTCCCTAGTTCTCTTCTTCCTGTTCTCCACAAGGCAGGGTTGGTATGTTAGTGGAGTCTTGGTTTGTCTCCCTAGTTCTCTTCCTGTTCTCCACAAGGCAGGTTTGGTATGTTAGTGGAGTCTTGGTTTGTCTCCCTAGTTCTCTTCCTGTTCTCCACAAGGCAGGGTTGGTATGTTAGTGGAGTCTTGGTTTGTCTCCCTAGTTCTCTTCCTGTTCTCCACAAGGCAGGTTTGGTATGTTAGTGGAGTCTTGGTTTGTCTCCCTAGTTCTCTTCCTGTTCTCCACAAGGCAGGGTTGGTATGTTAGTGGAGTCTTGGTTTGTCTCCCTAGTTCTCTTCCTGTTCTCCACAAGGCAGGTTTGGTATGTTAGTGGAGTCTTGGTTTGTCTCCCTAGTTCTCTTCCTGTTCTCCACAAGGCAGGTTTGGTATGTTAGTGGAGTCTTGGTTTGTCTTGTTGTTAGCTCTCAGAGTATTAGCAGTCATGGCGGAGACAGATGGCTGGAGGAATCCCTTCAACTCTACAAGGCTGATTTACTAATGAGAAGAGAGAGAGAGAGAGAGAGAGTGAGATAGAGAGAGAGAGAGAGAGACAGAGAGAGAGAGACAGAGAGAGAGACAGAGAGAGACACAGAGAGAGAGAGAGAGAGAGAGAGAGGGAGAGAGAGACAGAGAGAGAGACAGAGAGAGAGAGACAGAGAGAGAGACAGAGAGAGAGACAGAGAGAGAGACAGAGAGAGAGAGAGAGAGGGAGAGGGAGAGGGAGAGAGAGAGACAGAGAGATAGACAGAGAGAGAGACAGAGAGAGAGGAGAGGGAGAGAGAGAGAGAGAGAGAGAGAGAGAGAGAGAGAGAGAGACAGAGAGAGACAGAGAGAGAGACAGAGAGAGAGAGAGAGAGAGGAGAGGGAGAGAGAGAGACAGAGAGAGAGAGAGACAGAGAGAGAGAGAGAGAGAGAGGAGAGGGAGAGAGAGAGAGACCTACCCCACTGAATATCATGGACGTACCCCACTGAATATCATGGACCTACCCCACTGAATATCATGGACTTGTGCATTATTACATATCCTGGACGTGTGAAGTACTGAACGGAGCTCAGGCTTGAACAATAAGTCACTGCAGATGAGAGGATCTCTACCCAGTAGGTAGTTAGGTTCAACATCAGGTCATGACCTTGTATACAATGAATACATCCACCTACGTATGACACATGGAAAACAACACACCCTGTGTGGGGGGTTATGATACACATCCTGTGGGGGGGTTATGATACCTCCCACACGGACTACAAGGTAAAGTACAAAGGAGAGGAATGGTAAACGATGTCCCCTTGCGGTTGAACATCCCACGTCAAAAAGGAGAAGAGAAGAAAAGAGGGGGTTGACAGTACGGTTGACCTGTGACCTTTCTTCTGATTGGACGTGGACACAAGAGACAGTTTCCCTGTGATCGTAACGCCCAGGTGGTTCAGCTAAATGACTAGAGATTATGTGGGTCTTCAGTCAAACACATTTCCTGTTATACAGATTTTTAAATTTTAAGTCCACTTTGTCAGACCAGACAAAACATTTGATGAATGAGAAGGAACAGGCGTTTCCATCGAAAAAGGACCTCATAAGCACCAACATGTGAAGTTTATAGGAACATATCAAATTGGGTGGAAAAGGACCCATGAGCACCAACATGTGAAGTTTATAGGAACATATCAGATTGGTTGAAAAGGAGACAGAGCACCAACATGTGAAGTTTATAGGAACATATCAGATTGGTTGGAAAAGGACCCAGGGAGAGCACCAACATGTGAAGACAGAGAGAGAACATATCAAATTGGGTGGTAAAAGGACCCATGAGCACCAACAACATGACACCAACTGAATTTATAGGAACATATCAGATTGGTTGGAAAAGGACCCACTGAGCACCAACATGTGAAGTTTATAGGAACATATCAGATTGGTTGAACAAAAGGACCCATGAGCACCAACATGTGAAGTTTATAGGAACATATCAGATTGGGTGGAAAAGGACCCATGAGCACCAACATGTGAAGTTTATAGGAACATATCAGATTGGTTGGAAAATGACCCATGAGCACCAACATGTGAAGTTTATAGAGAACATATCAGATTGGTTGGAAAATGACCCATGAGCACCAACATGGAAGTTTATAGGAACATATCAGATTGGGTGTAAAGGACCCATGAGCACCAACATGTGAAGTTTATAGGAACATATCAGATTGGGTGGAAAAGGACCCATGAGCACCAACATGTGAAGTTTATAGGAACATATCAGATTGGGTGGAAAAGGACCCATGAGCACCAACATGTGAAGTTTATAGGAACATATCAGATTGGGTGGAAAGGACCCATGAGCACCAACATGTGAAGTTTATAGGAACATATCAGATTGTGGAAAAGGAGCCATGAGCACCAACATGTGAAGTTTATAGGAACATATCAGATTGGGTGGAAAAG
>NW_027039247.1:42500-51621 GCF_034236695.1 Oncorhynchus nerka | reverse complement strand
ACCAACTCATATATAGATACTATATACCCATTCAGTCTATAATAGACAGACCATTCAGTCTATAAATAGACAATATATAGATACTATATACCCATTCAGTCTATAGGTCTATAATAGACAGACCAACTCATATATAGATACTATATACCCATTCAGTCTATAGGTCTATAACAGACCAACTCATATATAGATACTATATACCCATTCAGTCTATAGGTCTATAATAGACCAACTCATATATAGATACTATATACCCATTCAGTCTATAGATACTATAACAGACCAACTCATATATAGATACTATATACCCATTCAGTCTATAATAGACCAACTCATATATAGATACTATATACCCATTCAGTCTATAATAGACCAACTCATATATAGATACTATATACCCATTCAGTCTATATAGTCTATAACAGACCAACTCATATATAGATACTATATACCCATTCAGTCTATAGGTCTATAACAGACCAACTCATATATAGATACTATATACCCATTCAGTCTATAATCTAGACCAACTCATATATAGATACTATATACCCATTCAGTCTATATAACAGACCAACTCATATATAGATACTATATACCCATTCAGTCTATAGGTCTATAATAGACCAACTCATAGTCTATAGATAACAGACCAACTCATATATAGATACCCATTCAGTCTATAATAGACCATATACTTCAGTCTATATAAATAGACCAACTACACTATATACCCATTCAGTCATAACTCTATATAGATACTATATACCCATTCAGTCTATAATAGACCAACTCATATATAGATACTATATACCCATTCAGTCTATAACAGACCAACTCATATAGATACTATATATATTCAGTCTATAACAGACCAACTCATATATAGATACTATATACCCATTCAGTCTATAGACCAACTCTATAAGATACTATATACCCATTCAGTCTATAATAACAGACCAACTCATATATAGATACTATATACCCATTCAGTCTATAGGTCTATAATACCCATTCAGACCCAACTCATATATAGATACTATATACCCATTCAGTCTATAATAACAGACCAACTCATATATAGATACTTCAGTCTATAACAGACTAACTCATTCACTATATACCCATTCAGTCTATAGGTCTATAATAGACCAACTCATATATAGATACTATATACCCATTCAGTCTATAACAGACCAACTCATATATAGATACTATATACCCATTCAGTCTATAATAGACCAACTCATATATAGATACTATATACCCATTCAGTCTATAATAGACCAACTCATATATAGATACTATATACCCATTCAGTCTATAATAGACCAACTCATATATAGATACTATATACCCATTCAGTCTATAGGTCTATAACCAACTCATATATAGACCCCATTCAGTCTATAGGTCTATAACAGACCAACTCAATATAGATACTATATACCCATTCAGTCTATAGGTCTATAATAGACCAACTCATATATAGATACTATATACCCATTCAGTCTATAATATACCCATTCAGATAACCCAACTCATATATAGATACTATATACCCATTCAGTCTATAGGTCTATAATGACCAACTCATATATAGATACTATATACACCCCATTCAGTCTATAATAGACCAACTCATATATATAGACACTATATACCCATTCAGTCTATAGGTCTATAGACCAACTCATATATAGATACTATATACCAGTCATAGGTCAACAGACCAACTCTATAGATACTATATACCCATTCAGTCTATAACAGACCAACTCATATATAGATACTATATACCCATTCAGTCTATAACAGACCAACTCATATATAGATACTATATACCCATTCAGTCTATAATAACAGACCAACTCATATATAGATACTATATACCCATTCAGTCTATAATAAACCAACTCATATATAGATACTATATACCCATTCAGTCTATAATAGACCAACTCATATATAGATACTATATACCCATTCAGTCTATAATAATAGACAACTCATATATAGACCATTCACTATATAACAGACCAACTCATATATAGATACTATATACCCAGTCTCAGTCTATAGATACTATATACCCATTCAGTCTATAATAGACAGACCCATTCAGTCTCCAACTCATATAGATACTATATACCCATTCAGTCTATAGGTCTATAACAGACCAACTCATATATAGATACTATATACCCATTCATTCTAGTCTATATATAGATACTATATACCCATTCAGTCTATAACAGACCAACTCATATATAGATACTATATACCCATTCAGTCTATAGGTCTATAACAGACCATATATAGACTATATACCCATTCAGTCTATAGATACTAACTCATATACCCATTCAGTCTATAACAGGATCTATAACAGACCAACTCATATATAGATACTATATACCCATTCAGTCTATAGATATAACAGACCAACTCATATAGATACTATATACCCATTCAGTCTATAATAGACCAACTCATATATAGATACTATATACCCATTCAGTCTATAGGTCTATAACAGACCAACTCATATATAGATACTATATACCCATTCAGGAAACTCATATATAGATACAGTCTATACAAAGACCAACTCAAAGATACATATACCCATCTGAAAGATAACAGGAAACAAAGTAAAGAAACAGGAAACAAAGTAAAGAAACAGGAAACAAAGTAAAGATAAACAGGAAACAAAGTAAAGATAAACAGGAAACAAAGTAAAGAAACAGGAAACAAAGTAAAGAAACAGGAAACAAAGTAAAGATAAACAGGAAACAAAGTAAAGAAAGAAACAAAGTAAACATAACAGAAACAAAGTAAAGAAACAGAAACAAAGTAAAAGAAAACAGGAAACAAAGTAAAGATAAACAGGAAACAAAGTAAAGATAACACAAAGGAAACAAAACAAAGTAAAGATAAACAGGAAACAAAGTAAAGAAACAGGAAACAAAGTAAAGATAAACAGGAAACAAAGTAAAGAAACAAAGTAAAAGATAAACAGGAAACAAAGTAAAGAAACAGGAAACAAAGTAAAGATAAACAGGAAACAAAGTAAAGAAACAGGAAACAAAGTAAAGAAACAGGAAACAAAGTAAAGAAACAGGAAACAAAGTAAAGATAAACAGGAAACAAAGTAAAGAAACAGGAAACAAAGTAAAGAAACAGGAAACAAAGTAAAGATAAACAGGAAACAAAGTAAAGATAAACAGGAAACAAAGTAAAGATGAACAGGGGGGTACAATATCACATTACAATTACACAAGGACCTTAAGGGACATGCATATACTTACCATTCTAACAGTTTTTTAGTTAGTAGAGCATTTAACCGTCTTAAAATACAGTTACATTTCTTTTTTGTAGGGTATGAAAATGTGGTTTTCTGTTTGTAAATTTACATTTTGTGTAAATGAAATTTGGCCAAAAGAATAAATGAAATTAATTACATAAAAATGATTCCGCGTATTTCTATTGTATGTAAAGGATCCAAACAGTTACATCTGTCCACAATAGTGTGAAATCTGAACAACGACACCATCCGCAGAGAACCACAAGGGAATTACATCACAATGGGAATTTGTAGAATTGTTGGAACTATTGGAATTGAGAGCAAGGTTATTATCTCTTGAATTCAAAGACTGACCTCGAATTTGAATTCATTGAAATGTAATTTAGAGGGAGAGAGTATTTGACTGGAATTAACCCCAAACCCTGAGGCACACTTCACTGCATCTCTACTCTGCAGTGTGAACACACACCAAAGGCCCTCCCCACCCATTCAGCGGTGTTATAGAGAGGGAGGTATGGAGGGAGGGAGAGGGATAGAGGGAGGGAGAAAGGGAGAGCTCAGGTACAGTCACACATCCCAGAGGAGAGAGAGAGAGAGGGGGAGAGAGAGAGAGAGAGAGAGTGAGAGAGAGAGAGAGAGAGATGGGGAGAGAGAGAGCTCAGGTACAGTCACGCATCACAGAAAGAGAGAGAGAGAGAGAGAGAGAGAGAGAGAGAGAGAGAGAGAGAGAGAGAGGGTATATTTATAGCTCAGAGCGAGGCTGCACTAGAGAGATAAGGCTCAAACTGACTGCAGATAGAACAACAGACAGACAGAGAGAGCGAAACGGAGAGAAACAATGAACCGATTCGTATCGTTGGTGTTGCTGTGGACCCTGGCGGTCCTGTCCACTACCGGGCCCGTTACCGGGGCTGAGGAAGGGGAGATCTCGTTCGAGTATCACCGGTATGAGGAACTACGGAAGGCTCTCGTTTCGGTATGGCTCCAGTGTCCATCTATCACGCGCATCTACACGGTGGGGGAGAGCTTCGAGGGCCGCGAGCTGCTGGTCCTGGAGATGTCAGACAACCCCGGGACGCACGAGGCTGGTCAGTGACACCCCCGTTCCCCGTCTCTCTTTATTAAAACCGGTTGACCTTTTTCATAAGACGGTAATACAGCTCCACGGTAGCGCTGCTGTGGCGACGCCTGGTCTGTTTATACAGCCCTGTTTTAGCGCAGAATGACTAGTCCCTGTTTTAGCGCAGAATGACTAGTCTGTTTATACAGCCCTGTTTTAGCGCAGAATGACTAGTCCCTGTTTTAGCGCAGAATGACTAGTCTGTTTATACAGTCCCTGTTTTAGCGCATAATGGCTGTCTGTAACAGAGGCTACACGTCTGTTTTATGATGTCAGGCAGGGCGGCTGTATGCCACACTGCCTAGTAACGGGGTTAGATGACGATGCTGCCTGCGCAGGTGTGTCGTTGTAATGAGGACCGCAGTGTGTGTGTGTGTGATGTGTGTGTGTGTGTGTGTGTGTGATGTGTGTGTGTTTTTGAGGGGGTGTTGGAGGGTTGTTGAAGCAAGGCATCGCTGCCATTTTACAGGAGGAGAGGGGCGCTCCCCGGAAGCAGGCCGGGATGCTGAACCAACCGTGATCGCTCTGATCAGAGACAGTCACGGCAAAATGGAAGTTAGATGAATTCATCTGTCTCATCATCTTTATTCACACCCGTTATAGCGACAGTCTGAGCCCCTGTTAACACTATGACTCATACCTTTACAATTAGAGAACAGCTGTCTGATGTAAATAGCCTATAGAAAGGAAGGAAGTAAGGACACGGAAGGAAGGAAGTAAGGACACGGAAGGAAGTAAGGACACGGAAGGAAGGAAGTAAGGACACGGAAGGAAGTAAGGACACGGAGGAAGGAAGTAAGGACACGGAGGGAAGGAAGTAAGGACACGGAGGAAGGAAGTAAGGACACGGAAGGAAGGAAGTAAGGACACGGAAGGAAGTAAGGACACGGAAGGAAGGAAGTAAGGACACGGAAGGAAGTAAGGACACGGAGGGAAGGAAGTAAGGACACGGAAGGAAGGAAGTAATCATACCTTTACAATTAGAGAACAGCTGTTTGATGTAAATAGCCTATAGAAAGGAAGGAAGTAAGGACGCGAAGGAAGGAAGTAAGGACGCGAAGGAAGGAAGTAAGGACACGGAAGGAAGGAAGTAAATATGTGTCTACTTCATTAACCCCCCTAGGGTTCAGCTGATGTATCAGTCACCATGACAACAGCGATAGTGCTGTCTGCCCGCTTGCCACTCCGTCTGCCTGTCTGTCTGGTTGCTAGGCTACAGGTGTTAAGGGTTACAGTATTACGGGGTGTACCTCTTACCTATAGTGATGTCACTACAGACCCCGTTGATTGACAGATGTAGAACAGCAGGTGACGTGTGTGTGTGTGTGTGTGTGTGTGTGTGTGTGTGTGTGTGTGTGTGTGTGTGTGTGTGTGTGAGAGAGAGAGAGAGAGAGAGAGAGAGAGAGAGAGAGAGAGAGAGAGAGAGAGAGAGAGAGAGAGAGGACAGAGAGAGAGAGAGAGAGAGAGAGAGAGAGAGAGAGAGAGAGAGGACAGAGAGAGAGAGAGAGAGAGAGAGAGAGAGAGAGAGAGAGAGAGAGACAGATGAAGGTACAGTTGAATTCAGAAGTTTACGTACACTTAGCCTAATACATTTAAACTCAGTTTTTCACAATTCTTGACATGTAATCCTAGTACAAATTCCCTGTCTTAGGTCAGTTAGGATCACCACTTTATTTTAAGAAATGTGAAATGTCAGAATAATAGTAGAGAGAATGATTTATTTCAGCTTTTATTTCTTTCATCACATTCCCAGTGGGTCAGAAGTTTACATACACTCAATTAGGATTTGGTAGCATTGCCTTTTAAATTGTTTAACTTGGGTCAAACGTTTCGGGTAGCCTTCCACAAGCTTCCCACAATAAGTTGGGTGAATTTTGGCCCATTCCTCCTGACAGAGCTGGTGTAACTGAGTCAGGTTTGTAGGCCTCCTGACAGAGCTGTTGTAACTGAGTCAGGTTTGTAGGCCTCCTTGCTCGCACACGCTTTTTCAGTTCTGCCCACAAATTTTCTATAGGATTGAGGTCAGGACTTTGTTGTCCTTTTAAGCTATTTTGCCACAACTTTGGAAGTATTCTTGGGGGTCATTGTCCATTTGGAAGACTCATTTGCGACCAAGCTTTAACTTCCTGTCTGATGTCTTGAGATCTTTCTTCAATATATCCACATAATTTTCTTCCCTCATGATGCCATCTATTTTGTGAAGTGCACCAGTTCCTCCTGCAGCAAAGCACCCCCACAACATGATGCTGCCACCCCCGTGCTTCACGGTTGGGATGGTGTTCTTCAGCTTGCAAGCCTCCCCCTTTTTCCTCCAAACATAACGATGGTCATTATGGCCAAACAGTTCTATTTTGTTTTATCAGACCAGAGGACATTTCTCAAAAAAGGTCTTTGTCCCCATGTGCAGTGGTGATCTTTGTGCAGTTGCAAACCGTAATCTGGCTTTTTTATGGTGGTTTTTGGAGCAGTGGCTTCTTCCTTGCCGAGCGGCCTTTCAGGTTATGTTGATATAGGACTCATTTTACTGTGGATATAGCTACTTTTGTACCTGTTTCCTCCAGCATCTTCACAAGGTCCTTTGCTGTCCAGATGCCCCAAACAATCGGAAAGGGAATTTATCAGAGAAAATGACTTTACCCCAGTACTCAGCAGTCCAATCCCTGTACCTTTTGCAGAATATTAGTCAGTCCCTGATGTTTTTCCTGGAGAGAAGTGGCTTCTTTGCTGCCCTTCTTGACACCAGGCCATCCTCCAAAAGTCTTCGCCTCACTGTGCGTGCAGATGCACTCACACCTGCCTGCTGCCATTCCTGAGCAAGCTCGGTACTGGTGGTGCCCCAATCCCGCAGCTGAATCAACTTTAGGAGACGGTCCTGGCGCTTGCTGGACTTTCTTGGGCGCCCTGAAGCCTTCTTCACAACAATTGAACCGCTCTCCTTGAAGTTCTTGATGATCCAATAAATGGTTGATTTAGGTGCAATCTTACTGGCAGCAATATCCTTGCCTGTGAAGCTCTTTTTTGTGCGAAGCAATGATGACGGCACGTGTTTCCTTGCAGGTAACCATGGTTGACAGAGGAAGAAAAATTATTCCAAGCACCACCCTCCTTTTGAAGCTTCCAGTCTGTTATTCAAACTCAATCAGCATGACAGAGTGATCTCCAGCCTTGTCCTCGTCAACACTCACACCTGTGTTAACAAGAGAATCATTGACATGATGTCAGCTGGTCCTTTTGTGGCAGTGCCGAAATGGAGTGGAATTTTTTTTGGGGGGGGATTCATGGCAAAGAGGGACTTTGCAATTAATTGAAATTCATCTGATCACTCTTCATAACATTCTGGAGTGCATAACGTGCATAAGCTTGAGTCACGATGTGTGTTGGTTATTGGTTCCTGATGAGTTTCCATCCTGTACATGCAGCTCAGCTCCCGTCTCCGGGGGCAACCAGCCTCCCACCCTCCAATGCACACACGCTGTAGAAACACCAGAGAGAGATGGAGAGAGAGAGAGAAAGAAAATGGTAGGGAGAGAAATAGATCAAAGAGAGGGGGAGCGAAAGGGGAAGGGGACGAGAGAGGGGAGGAGGAAGAGAGAGAGATAGAGAGAGGGGAAGAGAAAGGGGAGGGAAGGAAGAGAGAGAGAGGGGAAGAGAAAGGGGGGGAAGAGAGAGAGAGAGAAGAAAGGGGAGGGAAGAGAGAGAGAGGGGAAGAGAAAGGGAGAGGGAAGAGAGAGAGAGATAGAGAGAGGGACGAGAGAGGGGAAGAGAAAGGGGGAGGGAAGAGAGAGAGAGATAGAGAGAGGGGACGAGAAAGGGAGAGGGAAGAGAGAGAGAGAGAGAGAGAGAGGGGGAAGAGAAAGGGATAGGGAAGAGAAAGGGAGAGGGGAAGAGAGAGAGAGAGAGAGGAAGAGAAAGGGGGGAGGGAAGAGAGAGAGATAGAGAGAGGGAAGAGAAAGAGAGAGAAGGGGAAGAGAGGGGGGAAGAGAAAGGGGGAGGGAAGAGAGAGAGAGATAGAGAGAGGGGACAAGAGAGGAAGAGAAAGGGAGGGGAAGAGAGATAGAGAGAGGGAAGAGAAAGGGGGAGGGAAGAGAGAGAGCGATAGAAAGTGAGAGACATTCCTCTCCTCTATTTATTTTCATGTTTTCATCTTCTGTCTGTTTCTGTCCATGTTCTGTGTTCGATCTGTTCTGTCTGAGAGGTGATGGGTCTTTAAGGTGAATCTGAAATAGCTGTGGTTGTCGTGACGACAGATCGGCTTAGTGCTGTGAGCTGCCTGCCTCCCTTCGGGTCGGCCATCTGTCAGGATAGTGTCTCTCTCTCTCTGTGTGTGTGTGGGTAGGGGCGGGTGGGGGTTGTGTGGTGTGTTTGTGTGTGTGGGTAATCAGTTGACAGGAAGTAAATACTCCTACTGAAATTCAGCCACATCACAAACAGGACAAACTATAGAGACTGAAGTAGAGACAGGTAGAACCAGCCACATCACGAACAGGACAAACTATAGAGACTGAAGTAGAGACCAGGTATAACCAGCCACATAACAAACAGGACAAACTATAGAGACTGAAGTAGAGACCAGGTAGAACCAGCCACATCACGAACAGGACAAACTATAGAGACTGAAGTAGAGACCAGGTAGAACCAGCCACATAACAAACAGGACAAACTATAGAGACTGAAGTAGAGACCAGGTAGAA
>NW_027039247.1:5000-40000 GCF_034236695.1 Oncorhynchus nerka | reverse complement strand
TTGGTTCAATGACATATTCCATTCGTTTTAGCCAAATCTTTATGGGTATTTCAATTTGAATTTGTTTTTTAATGTTGTAGAATGCCCTATATATCTATATCTATCTATCTACCTATCTATATATTTAAACCTCAGTAATTGTAGTGTGTACAGTACTCTATATATTTAAAACTCAGTAATTGTAGTGTGCACAGTACTCTATATATTTAAACTTCAGTAATTGTAGTGTGTTCAGTACTCTATATATTTAAACCTCAGTAATTGTAGTGTGTGCAGTACTCTATATATTTAAACCTCAGTAATTGTAGTGTGTTCAGTACTCTATATATTTAAACCTCAGTAATTGTAGTGTGTACAGTACTCTATATATTTAAACCTCCGTAATTGTAGTGTGTTCAGTACTCTATATATTTAAACCTCCGTAATTGTAGTGTGTACAGTACTCTATATATTTCAACCTCAGTAATTGTAGTGTGTACAGTACTCTATATATTTACACCTCAGTAACTGTAGTGTGTTCAGTACTCTATATATTTAAACCTCAGTAATTGTAGTGTGCAGTACTCTATATATTTACACCTCAGTAATTGTAGTGTACAGTACTCTATATATTTAAACCTCAGTAATTGTAGTGTGTGCAGTACTCTATATATTTATATATATATATATCTATATACTGTCATGCCCTGACCTTATAGATCCTTTTTGTGTCTCTGTTTTGGTTTGGTCAGGGCGTGAGTTTGGGTGGGCATTCTATGTTTTGTGTTCTATGTTTTCTATTTCTGTGTGTTTGGCCTGGTATGGTTCTCAATCAGAGGCAGGTGTCGTTTGTTGTCTCTGATTGAGAACCATACTTAGGTAGCCCTTTCCCACCTGTGTTTTGGTGGGTGTTTGTTTTCTGTTTTGTGTGTCTCTGCACCAGACAGAACTGTGTTGTGTGTTTCTGCACCAGACAGAACAGACAGAACTGTGTTGTGTGTTTCTGCACCAGACAGAACTGTGTTGTGTGTTTCTGCACCAGACAGAACTGTGTTGTGTGTTTCTGCACCAGACAGAACAGACAGAACTGTGTTGTGTGTTTCTGCACCAGACAGAACTGTGTTGTGTGTTTCTGCACCAGACAGAACTGTGTTGTGTGTTTCTGCACCAGACAGAACTGTGTTGTGTGTTTCTGCACCAGACAGAACTGTGTTGTGTGTTTCTGCACCAGACAGAACTGTGTTGTGTGTTTCTGCACCAGACAGAACTGTGTTGTGTGTTTCTGCACCAGACAGAACTGTGTTGTGTGTTTCTGCACCAGACAGAACTGTGTTGTGTGTTTCTGCACCAGACAGAACAGAACTGTTTGTGTTTCTGCACAGAAGAACTGTGTTGTGTGTTTCTGCACCAGACAGAACAGACAGAACTGTGTTGTGTGTTTCTGCACCAGACAGAACAGACAGAACTGTGTTGTGTGTTTCTGCACCAGACAGAACTGTGTTGTGTGTTTCTGCACCAGACAGAACTGTGTGTGTTTCTGTGTGTTTCTTTCTGCACCAGACAGAACTGTGTTGTGTGTTTCTGCACCAGACAGAACTGTGTTGTGTGTTTCTGCACCAGACAGAACTGTTGTGTGTGTGTTTTCTGCACCAGACAGAACTGTGTTGTGTGTTTCTGCACCAGACAGAACTGTGTTGTGTGTTTCTGCACCAGACAGAACTGTGTTGTGTGTTTCTGCACCAGACAGAACAGACAGAACTGTGTTGTGTGTCTCTGCACCAGACAGAACAGACAGAACTGTGTTGTGTGTTTCTGCACCAGACAGAACAGACAGAACTGTGTTGTGTGTTTCTGCACCAGACAGAACTGTGTTGTGTGTTTCTGCACCAGACAGAACTGTGTTGTGTGTTTCTGCACCAGACAGTGTGTTTCTGCACCAGACAGAACTGTGTTGTGTGTTTCTGCACCAGACAGAACTGTGTTGTGTGTTTCTGCACCAGACAGAACTGTGTTGTGTGTTTCTGCACCAGACAGAACTGTGTTGTGTGTTTCTGCACCAGACAGAACTGTGTTGTGTGTTTCTGCACCAGACAGAACTGTGTTGTGTGTTTCTGCACCAGACAGAACAGACAGTTGTGTGTTTTTCTGCACCAGACAGAACAGACAGAACTGTGTGTGTTTCTGCACCAGACAGAACTGTGTTGTGTGTTTCTGCACCAGACAGAACTGTGTTGTGTGTTTCTGCACCAGACAGAACTGTGTTGTGTGTTTCTGCACCAGACAGAACTGTGTTGTGTGTTTCTGCACCAGACAGAACTGTGTTGTGTGTTTCTGCACCAGACAGAACTGTGTTGTGTGTTTCTGCACCAGACAGAACTGTGTTGTGTGTTTCTGCACCAGACAGAACTGTGTTGTGTGTTTCTGCACCAGACAGAACTGTGTTGTGTGTCTCTGCACCAGACAGAACTGTGTTGTGTGTTTCTGCACCAGACAGAACTGTGAACTGTGTGTTTCTGCACCAGACAGAACTGTGTTGTGTGTTTCTGCACCAGACAGAACTGTGTTGTGTGTTTCTGCACACCAGACAGAACTGTGTTGTGTGTCTCTGCACCAGACAGAACTGTGTTGTGTGTTTCTGCACCAGACAGAACTGTGTTGTGTGTTTCTGCACCAGACAGAACTGTGTTGTGTGTTTCTCAACTGTGTTGTGTGTTTCTACACCAGACAGAACTGTGTTGTGTGTTTCTACACCAGACAGAACTGTGTGTGTTGTGTGTTTTCTGCACCAGACAGACAGAACTGTGTTGTGTGTTTCTGCACCAGACAGAACTGTGTTGTGTGTTTCTGCACCAGACAGAACTGTGTTGTGTGTTTCTGCACCAGACAGAACTGTGTTGTGTGTTTCTGCACCAGACAGAACTGTGTTGTGTGTTTCTGCACTGCACCAGACAGAACTGTGTTGTGTGTTTCTACACCAGACAGAACTGTGTTGTGTGTTTCTGCACCAGACAGAACTGTGTTGTGTGTTTCTGCACCAGACAGAACTGTGTTGTGTGTTTCTGCACCAGACAGAACAGACAGAACTGTGTTGTGTGTTTCTGCACCAGACAGAACTGTGTTGTGTGTCTCTGCACCAGACAGAACTGTGTTGTGTGTTCCTGCATCAGACAGAACTGTGTTGTGTGTTTCTGCACCAGACAGAACTGTGTTGTGTGTCTCTACACCAGACAGAACTGTGTTGTGTGTTTCTGCACCAGACAGAACTGTGTTGTGTGTTTCTACACCAGACAGAACAGACAGAACTGTGTTGTGTGTTTCTACACCAGACAGAACAGACAGAACTGTGTTGTGTGTTTCTGCACCAGACAGAACTGTGTTGTGTGTTTCTGCACCAGACAGAACAGACAGAACTGTGTTGTGTGTTTCTGCACCAGACAGAACTGTGTTGTGTGTTTCTGCACCAGACAGAACTGTGTTGTGTGTTTCTGCACCAGACAGAACTGTGTTGTGTGTTTCTGCACCAGACAGAACTGTGTTGTGTGTTTCTGCACCAGACAGAACAGACAGAACTGTGTTGTGTGTTTCTACACCAGACAGAACAGGTCTGGTAGTACTACTCTAGCAGGTCCAGGCTCTGCTGTAGGCCAGGGTCCAGGTCTAGCAGTACTGCTCTAGCAGGTCCAGGCTCTGCTGTAGGCCAGGGCCCAGGTCTGATAGTACTGCTCTAGCAGGTCCAGGCTCTGCTGTAGGCCATGTGCTGTGGGTGTTTACTGCCAGGTCCCAGGTCTGGCAGTACTGCTCTAGCAGGTCCAGGCTCTGCTGTAGGCCATGTGCTGTGGGGGTTTACTGCCAGGGCCCAGGTCTGGTAGTACTGCTCTAGCAGGTCCAGGCTCTGCTGTAGGCCATGTGTTGCTGTAGGCCATGTGCTGTGGGTGTTTACTGCCAGGGCCCAGGTCTGGCAGTACTACTCTAGCAGGTCCAGGCTCTGCTGTAGGCCAGGTGCTGCTGTAGGCCAGGTGCTGCTGTAGGCCATGTGCTGTGGGGGGCCCAGGTTACTGCCAGGGCCCAGGTCTGGCAGTACTGCTCTAGCAGGTCCAGGCTCTGCTGTAGGCCATGTGCTGTTGGTGTTTACTGCCAGGGCCCAGGTCTGGCAGTACTGCTGTAGGCCATGTGCTGTGGGGGTTTACTGCCAGGGCCCAGGTCTGGCAGTACTGCTCTAGCAGGTCCAGGCTCTGCTGCAGACCATGTGCTGTGGGGTTTTCTGGTCTGGCAGGGCCCAGGTCTGGCAGTACTGCTCTAGCAGGTCCAGGCTCTGCTGTAGGCCATGTGCTGTGGGGGTTTACTGCCAGGGCCCAGGTCTGGCAGTACTACTCTAGCAGGTCCAGGCTCTGCTGTTGGCCATGGCCCAGGTCTGGCAGTACTGCTCTAGCAGGTCCAGGCTCTGCTGTAGGCCATGTGCTGTGGGTGTTTACTGCCAGGGCCCAGGTCTGGCGGTACTGCTCTAGCAGGTCCAGGCTCTGCTGTAGGCCATATGCTGTGGGGGTTTACTGCCAGGGCCCAGGTCTGGCGGTACTGCTCTAGCAGGTCCAGGCTCTGCTGTAGGCCAGGGCCCAGGTCTGGCGGTACTACTCTAGCAGGTCCAGGCTCTGCTGCAGACCATGTGCTGTGGGTGACAGCAGGCATAGGTCATCTGCGAAGAGTAGGCATTTAACCTCTGAATTGTGGAGACTAACACCAGGGGCTGAGGATTTTTCTAGAATAGTGGCCAATTCGTTGATGTAAATATTGAAGAGTGCAGGGCTCAGATTACAACCCTGGCGAAGGCCCCGCCCCTGGCGAAGGCCCCGCCCCTGACGAAGGCCCCGCCCCTGACGAAGGCCCCGCCCCTGGTGAAGGCCCCGCCCCTGACGAAGGCCCTGCCCCTGATGAAGGCCCCGTCCCTGGTTAAAGAATTCTGTTATTTTCTTGCCAATTTTAATGCTGCACGTATTGCCAGTAGACATTGATTTAATTATGTCATATGTTTTACCCCCTACACCACTTTCAATAACTTTGTAGAACAGTCCTGTCTGCCACATAGAATCAAATGCTCTTTGGAAGTCGATAAAGCAAGCGTATATTTTGGTATTATTTTGGTGGACATGTTTATCTATCAGGGTGTGTAGGGTGTAAAAATGATCAGTCATGTTTATCTATTAGGGTGTAAAAATGATCAGTCATGTTTATCTATCAGGGTGTAAAAATGATCAGTCATGTTTATCTATTAGGGTGTAAAAATGATCAGTCATGTTTATCTATTAGGGTGTAAAAATGATCAGTCATGTTTATCTATTAGGGTGTAAAAATGATCAGTCATGTTTATCTATTAGGGTGTGTAGGGTGTAAAAATGATCAGTCATGTTTATCTATTAGGGTGTAAAAATGATCAGTCATGTTTATCTATCATTAGGGTGTAAAAAAATGATCAGTCATGTTTATCTATTAGGGTGTAAAAATGATCAGTCATGTTTATCTATTAGGGTGTGTAGGGTGTAAAAATGATCAGTCATGTTTATCTATTAGGGTGTAAAAATGATCAGTCATGTTTATCTATTAGGGTGTGTAGGGTGTAAAAATGATCAGTCATGTTTATCTATTAGGGTGTAAATATGATCAGTCATGTTTATCTATCAGGGTGTAAAAATGATCAGTCATGTTTATCTATCAGGGTGTAAATATGATCAGTCATGTTTATCTATCAGGGTGTGTGGGGTGTAAAAATGATCAGTCATGTTTATCTTTGATCAGTCATTTTATCTATTAGAAAAATGATCATTGTGATTATTTGTAAAAATGATCAGTCATGTTTATCTATTAGGGTGTGTAAACCTCAGTCATGTTTATCTAACCCTCAGTCATGTTTATCTATCAGGGTGTAACCCTCAGTCTGTTTTCGTATGAATCCAATTTGGCTTTTACTCAAGACATTGTGACCCTCTATTTAGGTCTCTCCCAACCCTCTCTCTCTAACCCATAACCCTCCCTCTCTCTCTCTAACCCCTCTCTCTCTCTCTCTCTAACCCTCTCTCTCTCAACCCTCTAACCCTCTCTCTCTCTAACCCTCTCTCTCTCTCCATCTCTATCTCTCTCTCTCTAAAATGATCTCTCTCTCTCTCTAACCCTCTCTCTCTCTCTAACCCTCTCTCTCTCTTTACCCTCTCTCTCTAACCCTCTCTCTCTAACCCTCTCTCTCTCCCCAACCCTCTCTCTCTCTCTAACCCTCTCTCTCTCTCCAACCCTCTCTCTCTCTCTAACCCTCTCTCTCTCTCCAACCCTCTCTCTCTCTCTAACCCTCTCTCTCTCTCCAACCCTCTCTCTCTCTCTCTAACCCTCTCTCTCTCTCTCTAACCCTCTCTCTCCAACCCTCTCTCTCTCTCTAACCCTCTCTCTCTCTCCAACCCTCTCTCTCTCTCTCTCTCTAACCCTCTCTCTCTCTCTCTAACCCTCTGTCTCTCTCCCTAACCCTCTCTCTCTCCCCAACCCTCTCTCTCTCTCTAACCCTCTCTCTCTCTCTAACCCTCTCTCTCTCTCCAACCCTCTCTCTCTCTCCAACCCTCTCTCTCTCTCTAACCCTCTCTCTCTCTCCAACCCTCTCTCTCTCTCTCTCTCTCTAACCCTCTCTCTCTCTCTCTAACCCTCTGTCTCTCTCCCTAACCCTCTCTCTCTCTCCAACCCTCTCTCTCTCTCTCTAACCCTCTCTCTCTCTCCAACCCTCTCTCTCTCTCTAACCCTCTCTCTCTCTCAACCCTCTCTCTCTCTCTAACCCTCTCTCTCTCTCAACCCTCTCTCTAACCCTCTCTCTCTCTCTAACCCTCTCTCTCTCTCAACCCTCTCTCTCCTCTAACCCTCTCTCTCTCTCCAACCCTCTCTCTCTCTCTCTAACCCTCTCTCTCTCTCTCTAACCCTCTCTCTCTAACCCTCTCTCTCTCCAACCCTCTCTCTCTCTCCAACCCTCTCTCTCTCTCCAACCCTCTCTCTCTCTCTCTCTCTAACCCTCTCTCTCTCCAACCCTCTCTCTCTCTCTCTAACCCTCTCTCTCTAACCCTCTCTCTCTAACCCTCTCTCTCTCTCTCTCTCTCTAACCCTCTCTCTCTAACCCTCTCTCTCTCCAACCCTCTCTCTCTCTCTCTCTCCAACCCTCTCTCTCTCTAACCCTCTCTCTCTCAACCCTCTCTCTCTCTCTAACCCTCTCTCTCTCTCTCTCTAACCCTCTCTCTCTAACCCTCTCTCTCTCTCTAACCCTCTCTCTCTCCAACCCCTCTCTCTCTCTAACTCTCTCTCGCTCTCTCTAACCCTCTCTCTCTCTCTCTCCAACCCCATCTCTCTCTCCAACCCCCTCTCTCTCTCTCTAACCCCCTCTCTCTCTCTCTCGCTCTCTCTCTCTCTCTCTCTCTCTCTCTCTCTCTCCAACCCCCTCTCTCTCTCTCTCTCTCTCTCTCTCTCCAACCCCATCTCTCTCTCCAACCCTTTCTCTCTCTGTGTTGTGTGTGAAGGTGAGGATAGCAGCTGGTGAGATGTAATGATATAATGGCTGGTCAAAAACCACGAGTCATTCACCGTGTTTGTCCCTTAATTTGTCTCCTGTATTTGGCACTGTCTCCATGGTAACAGTGGGAAGTGTAGTGTGACGTGTGTGTGTGTGTGTGTGTGTGTGTGTGTGTGTGTGTGTGTATGTGTGTGTGAGCGTGGCAGTGTGAAGCACAGGTCTATCACAGACAGGAGACATCGCAGACTGGAGACATCACAGACAGGAGAAGTCTTTTTAAGACACCAGGAGACAGAAAGACAAGACTCTGCTGATGTAGACCAGAGGGTTGTAGTCTCGTTAAGACACCAGGAGACAGAAAGAGAAGACGCTGCTGATGTAGACCAGAGGGTTGTAGTCTCTTTAAGACACCAGGAGACAAAAAGAGAGGACTCTGCTGATGTAGACCAGAGGGTTGTAGTTAAGACACCAGGAGACAGAAAGAGAAGACTCTGCTGATGTAGACCAGAGGGTTGTAGTCTCTTTAAGACACCAGGAGACAAAAAGAGAAGACTCTGCTGATGTAGACCAGAGGGTTGTAGTCTCTTTAAGACACCTGGAGACAGAAAGAGAAGACTCTGCTGATGTAGACCAGAGGGTTGTAGTCTCTTTAAGACACCAGGAGACAGAAAGAGAAGACTCTGCTGATGTAGACCAGAGGGTTGTAGTCTCTTTAAGACACCAGGAGACAGAAAGAGAAGACTGCTGATGTAGACCAGAGGGTTGTAGTTAAGACACCAGGAGACAGAAAGAGAAGACTCTGCTGATGTAGACCAGAGGGTTGTAGTCTCTTTAAGACACCAGGAGACAGAAAGAGAAGACTGCTGATGTAGACCAGAGGGTTGTAGTCTCTTTAAGACACCAGGAGACAGAAAGAGAGGACTCTGCTGATGTAGACCAGAGGGTTGTAGTTAAGACACCTGGAAACAGAAAGAGAAGACTCTGCTGATGTAGACCAGAGGGTTGTAGTTAAGACACCAGGAGACAGAAAGAGAAGACTCTGCTGATGTAGACCAGAGGGTTGTAGTCTCTTTAAGACACCAGGAGACAGAAAGAGAAGACTCTGCTGATGTAGACCAGAGGGTTGTAGTCTCTTTAAGACACCAGGAGACAGAAAGAGAAGACTCTGCTGATGTAGACCAGAGGGTTGTAGTCTCTTTAAGACACCAGGAGACAGAAAGAGAAGACTCTGCTGATGTAGACCACAGGGTTGTAGTCTCTCTGACCTGCTGTCAGATTCCATCTCTATTAGACATATTGATGTGTGTATCTGCTGCCATCTTTTGGTTAAATGAAGAACTTCAACTGTTTTCTCAATTTGGTAATTTTATCTCAGTCCCTCCCCCCTGGGGTACTGGGGCACCTCCCCCCTGGGGCTCCTCCCCCTGGGCCCTGGGGCCCCTCCCCCTTGGTCTTGGTGTCCTTCCCCCCTGAGTCCTAGCGCCCCTCCCCCTGGGTCATGGGGCACCTCCGTCCTGGGGCCCCTCCCCCCTTGGTCCTAGCGACACACCCCCTGGGTCCTGGCGCCCCTCCCTCTGGGTCCTGGGGCCCCTCCCCCTAAGTCCTAGCGCCCCTCCCCTGGGTCCTGGGGCCCCTCCCCCTGGGGCCACTCCCCCCCTTGGTCCTAGCGACACTCCCCTGGGTCCCCTCCCCCCCTTGGTCATAGCGCCCCTCCCCTGGGTACTGACGCCCTCCCCTGGGTCCTGGGGCCCCTCCCCTGGGTCCTGGGGCCCCTCCCCCTGGGTCCTTGGGCCCCTCCCCCCTGGGTCCTGGGGCCCCTCCCCCCTGGGTTCATGTTTTTGTGTTTCCCCTAGCACAACACAGCTGATTCAAATGACCAACTCACCATCAAGCTTTGATTATTTGAATCAGCTGTGTTGCTAGGGGAAACACAAAAACATGAAAAGCAGGGGGGAGGGGCCTCAGGACCCAGTGGGGAGGGGCCCCAGGACCCAGTGGGGAGGGGCCCCAGGACCCAGGGGGGAGGGGCCTCAGGACCCAGGGGGGAGGGGCCTCAGGACCCAGTGGGGAGGGGACCCAAGGAAAACCAAAGTGTTCACCCAGGGGGGGCCCAGCTACTCTGTAGGACTGAACATGGGTAGATACTCTGTAGGACTGAACATGGGTAGATACTCTGTGGGACTGAACATGGGTAGATACTCTGTAGGACTGGACATGGGTAGTTACTCTGTAGGACTGAACATGGGTAGATACTCTGTAGGACTGAACATGGGTAGACACTCTGTAGGACTGAACATGGGTAGATACTTTGTAGGACTGAACATGGGTAGATACTCTGTAGGACTGAACATGGGTAGATACTCTGTGGGACTGAACATGGGTAGATACTCTGTGGGACTGAACATGGGTAGATACTCTGTAGGACTGAACATGGGTAGATACTCTGTGGGACTGAACATGGGTAGATACTCTGTGGGACTGAACATGGGTAGATACTCTGTGGGACTGAACATGGGTAGATACTCTGTGGGACTGAACATGGGTAGATACTCTGTGGGACTGAACATGGGTAGATACTCTGTGGGACTGAACATGGGTAGATACTCTGTGGGACTGAACATGGGTAGATACTCTGTGGGACTGAACATGGGTAGATACTCTGTGGGACTGAACATGGGTAGATATTCTGTAGGACTGAACATGGGTAGATACTCTGTGGGACTGAACATGGGTAGATACTATGTAGGACTGAACATGGGTAGATACTCTGTAGGACTGAACATGGGTAGATACTCTGTAGGACTGAACATGGGTAGATACTCTGTAGGACTGAACATGGGTAGTTACTCTGTGGGACTGAACATGGGTAGATACTCTGTGGGACTGAACATGGGTAGATACTCTGTGGGACTGAACATGGGTAGATACTCTGTAGGACTGAACATGGGTAGATACTCTGTAGGACTGAACATGGGTAGATACTCTGTAGGACTGAACATGGGTAGATACTCTGTGATACTCTCTAGGACTGAACATGGGTAGATACTCTGTAGGACTGAACATGGGTAGTTACTCTGTGGGACTGAACATGGGTAGATACTCTGTGGGACTGAACATGGGTAGTTGCTCTGTAGGACTGAACATGGGTAGATACTCTGTAGGACTGAACATGGGTAGATACTCTGTAGGACTGAACATGGGTAGATACTCTGTGGGACTGAACATGGGTAGGTACTCTATAGGACTGAACATGGGTAGGTACTCTGTAGGACTGAACATGGGTAGGTACTCTGTAGGAATGAACATGGGTAGTTACTCTGTAGGACTGAACATGGGTAGGTGCTCTGTGATACTCTCTAGGACTGAACATGGGTAGATACTCTGTAGGACTGAACATGGGTAGATACTCTGTAGGACTGAACATGGGTAGTTACTCTGTGGTACTCTATAGGACTGAACATGGGTAGTTACTCTATAGGACTGAACATGGGTAGATACTCTGTAGGACTGAACATGGGTAGATCCTCTGTGGGACTGAATATGGGTAGATACTCTGTAGGACTGAACATGGGTAGATACTCTGTGGGACTGAACATGGGTAGATACTCTGTAGGACTGAACATGTGTAGATACTCTCTGATACTCTATAGGACTGAACATGGGTAGATACTCTCTGATACTCTGTAGGACTGAACATGGGTAGATACTCTATAGGACTGAACATGGGTAGATACTCTGTAGGACTGAACATGGGTAGTTACACTGTAGGACTGAATATGGGTAGATACTCTGTAGGACTGAACATGGATAGTTACTCTATAGGACTGAACATGGGTAGATACTCTGTAGGACTGGACATGGGTAGTTACTCTGTAGGACTGATCATGGGTAGATACTCTGTAGGACTGAACATGGGTAGATACTCTGTAGGACTGAACATGGGTAGATACTCTGTAGGACTGAACATGGGTAGATACTCTGTAGGACTGGACATGGGTAGTTACACTGTAGGACTGAACATGGGTAGATACTCTGTAGGACTGAACATGGGTAGATACTCTGTGGGACTGAACATGGGTAGATACTCTGTAGGACTGGACATGGGTAGTTACTCTGTAGGACTGAACATGGGTAGATACTCTGTAGGACTGAACATGGGTAGATACTCTGTAGGACTGAACATGGGTAGATACTCTGTAGGACTGAACATGGGTAGTTACTCTGTAGGACTGAACATGGGTAGATACTCTGTAGGACTGAACATGGGAAGTTACTCTGTAGGACTGAACATGGGTAGATACTCTGTAGGACTGAACATGGGTAGATACTCTGTAGGACTGGACATGGGTAGATACTCTGTAGGACTGGACATGGGTAGTTACTCTGTAGGACTGAACATGGGTAGATACTCTGTAGGACTGAACATGGGTAGATACTCTGTAGGACTGAACATGGGTAGATACTCTGTAGGACTGAACATGGGTAGATACTCTATAGGACTGAACATGGGTAGATACTCTGTAGGACTGAACATGGGTAGATACTCTGTAGGACTGAACATGGGTAGATACTCTGTAGGACTGAACATGGGTAGTTACTCTGTAGGACTGAACATGGGTAGATACTCTGTAGGACTGAACATGGGTAGATACTCTGTGGGACTGAACATGGGTAGATACTCTGTAGGACTGAACATGGGTAGATACTCTGTAGGACTGAACATGGGTAGATACTCTGTAGGACTGAACATGGGTAGATACTCTGTAGGACTGAACATGGGTAGATACTCTGTAGGACTGAACATGGGTAGATACTCTGTAGGACTGAACATGGATTTGGCAACTTCATATCATATGGTGACCCTAACCTGTGTGTGTTTTGACCTAACCTGTGTGTTTTGACCTAACCTGTGTGTTTTGACCTAACCTGTGTGTGTTGACCCAACCTGTGTGTTTTGACCTAACCTGTGTGTTTTGACCTAACCTGTGTGTTTTGACCCAACCTGTGTGTTTTGACCTAACCTGTGTGTTTTGACCTAACCTGTGTGTTTTGACTTAACCTGTGTATTTTGACCTAACCTGTGTGTGTTGAACTAACCTGTGTTTTCACCTAACCTGTGTGTTTTGACTTAACCTGTGTGTGTGTTGACCCAAACTGTGTGTTTTGACCTAACCTGTGTGTTTTGACCTAACCTGTGTGTTTTGACTTAATCTGTGTGTTTTGACTTAACCTGTGTGTGTTGACCTAACCTGTGTGTGTGTTGACCTAACCTGTCTTTTGACTTGACTTAACCAGTGTGTGTTTTGACCTAACCTGTGTGTTTTGACCTAACCTGTGTGTTTTGACCTAACCTGTGTGTGTGTTGACCTAACCTGTGTGTTTTGACCTAACCTGTGTGTTTTGACCCAACCTGTGTGTTTTGACCTAACCTGTGTGTTTTGACCTAACCTGTGTGTTTTGACCTAACCTGTGTGTTTGTGTGTGTTGACCTAACCTGTGTGTTTTGACCTAACCTGTGTGTTTTGACCCAACCTGTGTGTGTGTGTTGACCCAACCTGTGTGTTTTGACCTGACCTGTGTGTTTTGACCTAACCTGTGTGTTTTGACCTAACCTGTGTGTGTGTGTTGACCTAACCTGTGTGTTTTGACCCAACCTGTGTGTTTTGACCTAACCTGTGTGTTTTGACCTAACCTGTGTGTTTTGACCTAACCTGTGTGTTTTGACTTAACCTGTGTGTTTTGACCTAACCTGTGTGTTTTGACCCAACCTGTGTGTTTTGACCTAACCTGTGTGTTTTGACCTAACCTGTGTGTTTTGACTTAACCTGTGTATTTTGACCTAACCTGTGTGTGTTGAACTAACCTGTGTTTTCACCTAACCTGTGTGTTTTGACTTAACCTGTGTGTGTGTTGACCCAAACTGTGTGTTTTGACCTAACCTGTGTGTTTTGACTTAATCTGTGTGTTTTGACTTAACCTGTGTGTGTTGACCTAACCTGTGTGTGTGTTGACCTAACCTGTCTTTTGACTTGACTTAACCAGTGTGTGTTTTGACCTAACCTGTGTGTTTTGACCTAACCTGTGTGTGTGTTGACCTAACCTGTGTGTTTTGACCTAACCTGTGTGTTTTGACCCAACCTGTGTGTTTTGACCTAACCTGTGTTTCTCTTTCCCCAGGTGAGCCAGAGTTTAAGTACATCGGAAACATGCACGGCAACGAGGCGGTAGGACGGGAACTCATCGTCTACCTGGCTCAGTACCTCTGTAACCAATACCAACAGGTAACCTGGCTCAGTACCTCTGTAACCAATATCAACAGGTAACATAACCTGGCTCAGTACCTCTGTAACCAATATCAACAGGTAACCTGGCTCAGTACCTCTGTAACCAATACCAACAGGTAACCTGTCTCAGTACCTCTGTAACCAATACCAACAGGTAACCTGGCTCAGTACCTCTGTAACCAATACCAACAGGTAACCTGGCTCAGTACCTCTGTAACCAATACCAACAGGTAACCTGGCTCAGTACCTCTGTAACCAATACCAACAGGTAACATAACCTGGCTCAGTACCTCTGTAACCAATATCAACAGGTAACATAACCTGGCTCAGTACCTCTGTAACCAATACCAACAGGTAACTGGTCTCAGTACCTCTGTAACCAATACCAACAGGTAACCTGGCTCAGTACCTCTGTAACCAATACCAACAGGTAACCTGGCTCAGTACCTCTGTAACCAATACCAACAGGTAACCTGGCTCAGTACCTCTGTTACCAATACCAACAGGTAACCTGGCTCAGTACCTCTGTAACCAATACCAACAGGTAACCTGTCTCAGTACCTCTGTAACCAACAGGTAATATAACCTGGCTCAGTACCTCTGTAACCAATACCAACAGGTAACCTGTCTCAGTACCTCTGTAACCAACAGGTAATATAACCTGTCTCAGTACCTCTGTTACCAATACCAACAGGTAACCTGGCTCAGTACCTCTGTAACCAATACCAACAGGTAACCTGTCTCAGTACCTCTGTAACCAACAGGTAATATAACCTGTCTCAGTACCTCTGTAACCAACAGGTATCATAACCTGTCTCAGTACCTCTGTTACCAACAGGTAATATAACCTGTCTCAGTACCTCTGTTACCAACAGGTAATATAACCTGTCTCAGTACCTCTGTTACCAACAGGTAATATAACCTGTCTGTACCTCTGTTACCAACAGGTAATATAACCTGTCTCAGTACCTCTGTTACCAACAGGTAATATAACCTGTCTCAGTACCTCTGTTACCAACAGGTAATATAACCTGGCTCAGTACCTCTGTTACCAACAGGTAATATAACCTGTCTGTACCTCTGTTACCAACAGGTAATATAACCTGTCTCAGTACCTCTGTTACCAACAGGTAATATAACCTGTCTCAGTACCTCTGTTACCAACAGGTAATATAACCTGTCTGTACCTCTGTTACCAACAGGTAATATAACCTGTCTGTACCTCTGTTACCAACAGGTAATATAACCTGTCTCAGTACCTCTGTTACCAACAGGTAATATAACCTGTCTCAGTACCTCTGTTACCAACAGGTAATATAACCTGTCTGTACCTCTGTAACCAACAGGTAATATAACCTGTCTGTACCTCTGTTACCAACAGGTAATATAACCTGTCTCAGTACCTCTGTTACTAACAGGTAATATAACCTGTCAGTACCTCTGTTACCAACAGGTAATATAACCTGTCTCAGTACCTCTGTTACCAACAGGTAATATAACCTGTCTGTACCTCTGTTACCAACAGGTAATATAACCTGTCTCAGTACCTCTGTTACCAACAGGTAATATAACCTGTCTCAGTACCTCTGTTACCAACAGGTAATATAACCTGTCTCAGTACCTCTGTTACCAACAGGTAATATAACCTGTCTCAGTACCTCTGTTACCAACAGGTAATATAACCTGTCTGTACCTCTGTTACCAACAGGTAATATAACCTGTCTGTACCTCTGTTACCAACAGGTAATATAACCTGTCTCAGTACCTCTGTTACCAACAGGTAATATAACCTGTCTCAGTACCTCTGTTACCAACAGGTAATATAACCTGTCTCAGTACCTCTGTTACCAACAGGTAATATAACCTGTCTCAGTACCACTGTTACCAACAGGTAATATAACCTGTCTCAGTACCTCTGTTACCAACAGGTAATATAACCTGTCTCAGTACCTCTGTTACCAACACGTAATATAACCTGTCTCAGTACCTCTGTTACCAACAGGTAATATAACCTGTCTGTACCTCTGTTACCAACAGGTAATATAACCTGTCTCAGTACCTCTGTTACCAACAGGTAATATAACCTGTCTCAGTACCTCTGTTACCAACAGGTAATATAACCTGGCTCAGTACCTCTGTTACCAACAGGTAATATAACCTGTCTCAGTACCTCTGTTACCAACAGGTAATATAACCTGTCTCAGTACCTCTGTTACCAACAGGTAATATAACCTGTCTGTACCTCTGTTACCAACAGGTAATATAACCTGTCTCAGTACCACTGTTACCAACAGGTAATATAACCAGTTAACATGTTGTGTTGTATCAGAGCAACTAAACGATCACAGAGTTAACATGTTGTTGTGTTGTATCAGAGCAACTAAACGATCACAGAGTTAACATGTTGTTGTTTTATCACAGGGCAACTAAACGATCACAGAGTTAATATGTTGCTGTGTTGTAACAGAGCTACTAAATGATCACAGAGTTAATATGTTGTTGTGTTGTATCAGAGCAACCAAACGATCACAGAGTTAATATGTTGCTGTTTTATTACAGGGCAACCAAATGATCACAGAGTTAATGTGTTGTTGTTTTATCATAGGGCAACCAAACGATCACAGAGTTAATATGTTGCTGTTTTATCACAGGGCAACCAAACGATCACAGAGTTAATGTGTTGTTGTTTTATCACAGGGCAACTAAACGATCACAGAGTTAATATGTTGTGTTGTAACAGAGCAACTAAACGATCACAGAGTTAATATGTTGTTGTGTTGTAACAGAGCAACTAAATGATCACAGAGTTAATATGTTGTTGTGTTATCACAGGGCAACTAAATGATCACAGAGTTAATATGTTGTTGTGTTGTAACAGAGCAACTAAACGATCACAGAGTTAACATGTTGTTGTGTTGTATCAGAGCAACTAAACGATCACAGAGTTAATATGTTGTTGTGTTGTAACAGAGCAACTAAACGATCACAGAGTTAACATGTTGTTGTGTTGTATCAGAGCAACTAAACGATCACGGAGTTAATATGTTGTTGTGTTATATCAGTGCAACTAAACGATCACAGAGTTAATATGTTGTTGTGTTGTATCAGAGCAACCAAACGATCACAGAGTTAACATGTTGTTGTGTTGTAACAGAGCAACTAAACGATCACAGAGTTAAAATGTTGTTGTGTTGTATCAGAGCAACTAAACGATCACAGAGTTAATATGTTGTTGTGTTGTAACAGAGCAACTAAACGATCACAGAGTTAATATGTTGTTGTGTTGTATCAGAGCAACTAAACGATCACAGAGTTAATATGTTGTTTTGTTGTAACAGAGCAACTAAACGATCACAGAGTGATCTCTATGTCCCCTATCCTCCAGGCCGGCTCGGTCCTCCCCTCCCGCTCTGTGGCTCGACGACTCATTGCGAGCTCACAGAACAGGGCTCCGGGCAGCCGAGCGGAAATGGAGGAAAACTCGCCTCCCTGCGGACCTGGCATCCTTTCACTCCCTCCTCTCTACATTTTCCTCTTCTGTCGTTGCTGCTAAAGCCACTTTCTACCACTCTAAATTCCAAGCATCTGCCTCTAACCCTAGGAAGCTCTTTGCCACCTTCTCCTCCCTCCTGAATCCTCCTCCCCCTCCCCACCCTCCTCCCTCTCTGCAGATGACTTCGTCAACCATTTTGAAAAGAAGGTCGACGACATCCGATCCTCGTTTGCTAAGTCAAACGACACCGCTGGTTCTGCTCACACTGCCCTACCCTGTGCTCTGACCTCTTTCTCCCCTCTCTCTCCAGATGAAATCTCGCGTCTTGTGACGGCCGGCCGCCCAACAACCTGCCCGCTTGACCCTATCCCCTCCTCTCTTCTCCAGACCATTTCCGGAGACCTTCTCCCTTACCTCACCTCGCTCATCAACTCATCCCTGACCGCTGGCTACGTCCCTTCCGTCTTCAAGAGAGCGAGAGTTGCACCCCTTCTGAAAAAACCTACACTCGATCCCTCCGATGTCAACAATTGCCAAGATGGCATAGCAGTTCAGACGTCTTTTGTCCTCGTCTTGTCGTGTCGTGTATATATATATATTTACAACTTTTTTTTCACATACATTTTATTTTTATTTTCCATCAACTCATCTTCAATACACTCTCCTGCAACCTGCCTCACCAATTGATATGTATAAATACGTATTATTTACCTCAAATCTGCAATCAAATCTGCAATCCTCCAAGAAGCTAGCCAGAAGCTAGCCAGAAACTACAAAAAGCTAGCCAGAAGCTAGCCAGGAGCTAGCCAGAAGCTAATCAGAAGCTAGTTAGCTTCTTTACTGGCAACTCGTTCGTATTCAGCTAACCACGGTTTGTGGTCATCAGCTATCCTTTAACTCGAAAATCTATCGCCAGTTTTGTACGGCGCAGCGCGGCTCGGAACGGAACATACCGGACCGATTTTTTCTCTCCATGTCCCTGGATTTCAACTGCTCTCTGGACATTCACTCCCGAATCTCACAGCTAGCTGGCTGCTATCCGTGTGTCTATCTGCTTTCGTCGATTCCGGAGCAAACATCAATTACTCCGGAGCTAGCGAGCTCCGTCAACCACTCCTGAGCTCCGTCAATCACTCCTGGGCTGCAGTCACCTATCCGGACCCGTTTTACTGCCTACACGGAGCCCCTCCGGGCCTTCACAACTGGACTGCCGACGTTATCTACCCGAAGGAGATCCGGCTGGCTCCTCCGTCGCGACGTTACCTGAATGCCCATCTGCGGCCTGCTAACCGTTAGCTGTCTTACCGGCTGCTCTCAGAATAGACAATCGGACAATTTATTTATTTTTATTATTAACATGTTTCTTCTTGGGCCTCTATAACTATATCTATTGTTTTTATTTTTGTTGTTGTTGTGTGATTTGGACTAATCCCCTCTACAACACGGAACTCCACTAATCTACTGACGGAACGCAAGAGGTGGCTAACAACAGACCTCCATCCTATGCTAGCTTGCTACCGATGTCCTGGCTAGCTGTCTAAATCGCCGTGACCCCCAAACCAACCTCTCCACTCCCTGGACCCTTTTGATCACTCGACTAAGGATGCCTCTCCTTAATGTCAATATGTCTTGTCCATTGCTGTTCTGGTTAGTGTTTATTGGCTTATTTCACTGTAGAGCCTCTAGTCCTGCTCACTATACCTTATCCAACTTATTAGTTCCACCACCCACACATGCAATGACATCTCCTGGTTTCAATGATGTTTCTAGAGACAATATCTCTCTCTTCATCACTCAATACCTAGGTTTACCTCCACTGTACTCACATCCTACCATACCTTTGTCTGTACATTATACCTTGATGCTATTTTATCGCCCCCAGAAACCTCCTTTTACTCTCTGTTCCAGACGTTCTAGACGACCAATTCTTATTGCTTTTAGCCGTACCCTTATTCTTCTCCTCCTATGTTCCTCTGGCGATGTAGAGGTGAATCCAGGCCCTGCAGTGCCTAGCTCCACTCCTATTCCCCAGGCGCTCTCTTTTGATGACTTCTGTAACCGTAATAGCCTTGGTTTCATGCATGTTAACATTAGAAGCCTCCTCCCTAAGTTTGTTCTTTTCACTGCTTTAGCACACTCTGCCAACCCGGATGTTCTAGCTGTGTCTGAATCCTGGCTTAGGAAGACCACCAAAAATTCAGAAATTTTAATTCCAAACTACAACATTTTCAGACAAGATAGAACTGCTAAAGGGGCGGTGTTGCAATCTACTGCAAAGATAGCCTGCAGAGTTCTGTCCTACTATCCAGGTCTGTACCCAAACAATTTGAACTTCTACTTTTAAAAATCCACCTCTCTAAAAACAAGTCTCTCACCGTTGCCGCCTGCTATAGACCACCCTCTGCTCCCAGCTGTGCTCTGGACACCATATGTGAACTGATTGCCCCCATCTATCTTCAGAGCTCGTGCTGCTAGGCGACCTAAACTGGAACATGCTTAACACCCCAGCCATCCTACAATCTAAACTTGATGCCCTCAATCTCACATAAATTATCAATGAACCTACCAGGTACCCCCAAAGCCTTAAACACGGGCACCCTCATAGATATCATCCTAACCAACTTCCCCTCTAAATACACCTCTGCTGTCTTCAACCAAGATCTCAGCGATCACTGCCTCATTGCCTGCATCCGTAATGGGTCAGCGGTCAAACGACCTCCACTCATCACTGTAAAACGCTCCCTGAAACACTTCAGCGAGCAGGCCTTTCTAATCGACCTGGCCGGGGTGTCCTGGAAGGATATTGATCTCATCCCGTCAGTAGAGGATGCCTGGATATTTTTTTAAATGCCTTCCTAACAATGTTAAATAAACATGCCCCATTCAAGAAAATTAGAACCAGGAACAGATATAGCCCTTGGTTCTCCCCAGACCTGACTGCCCTTAACCAACACAAAAACATCCTATGGCGTTCTGCATTAGCATCGAACAGCCCCGTGATATGCAGCTGTTCAGGGAAGCTAGAAACCGTTATACACAGGCAGTTAGAAAAGCCAAGGCTAGCTTTTTCAAGCAGAAATTTGCTTCCTGCAACACTAACTCTAAAAAGTTCTGGGACACTGTAAAGTCCATGGAGAATAAGAACACCTCCTCCCAGCTGCCCACTGCACTGAAGATAGGAAACACTGTCACCACTGATAAATCCACCATAATTGAGAATTTCAATAAGCATTTTTCTACGGCTGGCCATGCTTTCCACCTGGCAACTCCTACCCCGGTCAACAGCACTGCACCCCCAACAGCAACTCGCCCAAGCCTTCCCCATTTCTCCTTCTCCCAAATCCATTCAGCTGAAGTTCTGAAAGAGCTGAAAAATCTGGACCCCTACAAATCAGCCGGGCTAGACAATCTGGACCCTTTCTTTCTAAAATTATCTGCCGAAATTGTTGCCACCCCTATTACTAGCCTGTTCAACCTCTCTTTCGTGTCATCTGAGATTCCCAAAGATTGGAAAGCAGCTGCGGTCATCCCCCTCTTCAAAGGGGGGACACTCTTGACCCAAACTGCTACAGACCTATATCTATCCTACCATGCCTTTCTAAGGTCTTCGAAAGCCAAGTCAACAAACAGATTACCGACCATTTCGAATCTCACCATACCTTCTCTGCTTTGCAATCTGGTTTCAGAGCTGGTCATGGGTGCACCTCAGCCACGCTCAAGGTCCTAAACGATATCTTAACCGCCATCGATAAGAAACATTACTGTGCAGCCGTATTCATTGATCTGGCCAAGGCTTTCGACTCTGTCAACCACCACATCCTCATCGGCAGACTCGACAGCCTTGGTTTCTCAAATGATTGCCTCGCCTGGTTCACCAACTACTTCTCTGATAGAGTTCAGTGTGTCAAATCGGAGGGTCTGCTGTCCGGACCTCTGGCAGTCTCTATGGGGTGCCACAGGGTTCAATTCTTGGACCGACTCTCTTCTCTGTATACATCAATGAGGTCGCTCTTGCTGCTGGTGAGTCTCTGATCCACCTCTACGCAGACGACACCATTCTGTATACTTCCGGCCCTTCTTTGGACACTGTGTTAACAACCCTCCAGGCAAGCTTCAATGCCATACAACTCTCCTTCCGTGGCCTCCAATTGCTCTTAAATACAAGTAAAACTAAATGCATGCTCTTCAACCGATCGCTACCTGCACCTACCCGCCTGTCCAACATCACTACTCTGGACGGCTCTGACTTAGAATACGTGGACAACTACAAATACTTAGGTGTCTGGTTAGACTGTAAACTCTCCTTCCAGACCCATATCAAACATCTCCAATCCAAAGTTAAATCTAGAATTGGCTTCCTATTTCGCAACAAAGCATCCTTCACTCATGCTGCCAAACATACCCTTGTAAAATTGACCATCCTACCAATCCTCGACTTTGGCGATGTCATTTACAAAATAGCCTCCAATACCCTACTCAACAAATTGGATGCAGTCTATCACAGTGCTATCCGTTTTGTCACCAAAGCCCCATATACTACCCACCATTGCGACCTGTACGCTCTCGTTGGCTGGCCCTCGCTTCATACTCGTCGCCAACCCCACTGGCTCCATGTCATCTACAAGACCCTGCTAGGTAAAGTCCCCCCTTATCTCAGCTCGTTGGTCAACATAGCACACGCTCCAGCAGGTATATCTCTCTAGTCACCCCCAAAACCAATTCTTTCTTTGGCCGCCTCTCCTTCCAGTTCTCTGCTGCCAATGACTGGAACGAACTACAAAAATCTCTTAAATTGGAAACACTTATCTCCCTCACTAGCTTTAAGCACCAACTGTCAGAGCATCTTACAGATTACTGCACCTGTACATAGCCCACCTATAATTTAGCCCAAACAACTACCTCTTTCCCAACTGTATTTAATTTATTTATTTATTTTGCTCCTTTGCACCCCATTATTTTTATTTCTACTTTGCACATTCTTCCATTGCAATACTACCATTCCAGTGTTTTACTTGCTATATTGTATTTACTTTGCCACCATGGTCTTTTTTGCCTTTTACCTCCCTTCTCACCTAATTTGCTCACATTGTATATAGACTTGTTTTTTTTTTTTTTTTTACTGTATTATTGACTGTATGTTTGTTTTACTCCATGTGTAACTCTGTGTCGTTGTATGTGTCGAACTGCTTTGCTTTATCTTGGCCAGGTCGCAATTGTAAATGAGAACTTTTTCTCAACTTGCTTACCTGGTTAAATAAAGGTGAAATAAAAAATAAATAAATAAAAAACAACTACAGACCAGTATCCCTTCTTTCTTTTCTCTCCAAAACCCTTGAACGTGCCGTCCTTGGCCAGCTCTCCCGCTATCTCTCTCAGAATGACCTTCTTGATCCAAATCAGTCAGGTTTCAAGACTAGTCATTCAACTGAGACTGCTCTTCTCTGTATCACGGAGGCGCTCCGCACTGCTAAAGCTAACTCTCTCTCCTCTGCTCTCATCCTTCTAGACCTATCGGCTGCCTTCGATACTGTGAACCATCAGATCCTCCTCTCCACCCTCTCCGAGTTGGGCATCTCCGGCGCGGCCCACGCTTGGATTGCGTCCTACCTGACAGGTCGCTCCTACCAGGTGGTGTGGCGAGAATCCGTCTCCTCACCACGTGCTCTCACCACTGGTGTCCCCCAGGGCTCTGTTCTAGGCCCTCTCCTATTCTCGCTATACACCAAGTCACTTGGCTCTGTCATAACCTCACATGGTCTCTCCTATCATTGCTATGCAGACGACACACAATTAATCTTCTCCTTTCCTCCTTCTGACGACCAGGTGGCGAATCGCATCTCTGCATGTCTGGCAGACATATCAGTGTGGATGACGGATCATCACCTCAAGCTGAACCTCGGCAAGACGGAGCTGCTCTTCCTCCCGGGGAAGGACTGCCCGTTCCATGATCTCGCCATCACGGTTGACAACTCCACTGTGTCCTCCTCCCAGAGCGCTAAGAACCTTGGCGTGATCCTGGACAACAACCAGTCGTTCTCAACTAACATCAAGGCGGTGGCCCGTTCCTGTAGGTTCATGCTCTACAACATCCGCAGAGTACGACCCTGCCTCACACAGGAAGCGGCGCAGGTCCTAATCCAGGCACTTGTCATCTCCCGTCTGGATTACTGCAACTCACTGTTGGCTGGGCTCCCTGCCTGTGCCATTAAACCCCTACAACTCATCCAGAACGCCGCAGCCCGTCTTGTGTTCAACCTTCCCAAGTTCTCTCACGTCACCCCGCTCCTCCGCTCTCTCCACTGGCTTCCAGTTGAAGCTCGCATCCGCTACAAGACCATGGTGCTTGCCTACGGAGCTGTGAGGGGAACGGCACCTCAGTACCTCCAGGCTCTGATCAGGCCCTACACCCAAACAAGGGCACTGCGTTCATCCACCTCTGGCCTGCTCGCCTCCCTACCACTGAGGAAGTACAGTTCCCGCTCAGCCCAGTCAAAACTGTTCGCTGCTCTGGCCCCCCAATGGTGGAACAAACTCCCTCACGACGCCAGGACAGCGGAGTCAATCACCACCTTCCGGAGACACCTGAAACCCCACCTCTTTAAGGAATACCTAGGATAGGATAAAGTAATCCTTCTCACCCCCCTTAAAAGATTTAGATGCACTATTGTAAAGTGGCTGCTCCACTGGATGTCATAAGGTGAACGCACCAATTTGTAAGTCGCTCTGGATAAGAGCGTCTGCTAAATGACTTAAATGTAAATGTAAATGTTGTGTTGTATCAGAGCAACTAAACGATCACAGAGTTAATATGTTGTTGTGTTGTATCAGAGCAACTAAACGATCACAGAGTTAATATGTTGTTGTGTTGTATCAGAGCAACTAAACGATCACAGAGTTAATATGTTGTTGTGTTGTAACAGAGCAACTAAACGATCACAGAGTTAATATGTTGTTGTGTTGTAACAGAGCAACCAAACGATCACAGAGTTAACATGTTGTTGTGTTGTAACAGAGCAACTAAACGATCACAGAGTTAACATGTTGTTGTGTTGTAACAGAGCAACTAAACGATCACAGAGTTAACATGTTGTTGTGTTGTAACAGAGCAACTAAACGATCACAGAGTTAACATGTTGTTGTGTTGTAACAGAGCAACTAAACGATCACAGAGTTAACATGTTGTTGTGTTGTAACAGAGCAACTAAACGATCACAGAGTTAATATGTTGTTGTGTTATCACAGGGCAACGAGTCGATCACAGAGTTAACATGTTGTTGTTTTATCACAGGGCAACGAGTCGATCACAGAGTTAATATGTTGTTGTGTTATCACAGGGCAACGAGTCGATCACAGAGTTAACATGTTGTTGTTTTATCACAGGGCAACGAGTCGATCACAGAGTTAACATGTTGTTGTTTTATCACAGGGCAACGAGTCGATCATCGATCTGATCCACACCACACGTATCCACCTGATGCCCTCCATGAACCCTGATGGCTTTGAGAAAGCTGCCTCCCAGGTAACACACACACCACAACTAATACACACATCACAACTAACACACACACAGACTGGTTCATTGGGTTTTGTCTTGTGGACAGACCAGGTAACATCTCTCCTCCCTCTGTGTGTCAGTCGGGGGAGCTGAAGGATTGGTTCGTAGGTCGTAGTAACGCCCAGGGGGTTGACCTGAACAGGAACTTCCCTGACCTGGACCGCATCGTCTACGGCAACGAGAAGGAGGGCGGAGCCAACAACCACCTGCTCAACAACATGAAGAAGGCCGTGGACGAAAATACCAAGGTAACACACCTGTCTGTCTGTCTGTCTGTCTGTTAACACACCTGTCTGTCTGTCTGTCTGTCTGTCTGTCTGTCTGTCTGTGTCTGTGTTGTCTCCAGCTGGCTCCAGAGACCTAGTCAGTGATCCTGTCTGTGTCTGTGTCCGTTGTCTCCAGCTGGCTCCAGAGACCTAGTCAGTGATCCTGTCTGTGTCTGTTGTCTCCAGCTGGCTCCAGAGACCTAGTCAGTGATCCTGTCTGTGTCTGTTGTCTCCAGCTGGCTCCAGAGACCTAGTCAGTGATCCTGTCTGTGTCTGTGTCTGTTGTCTCCAGCTGGCTCCAGAGACCTAGTCAGTGATCCTGTCTGTCTGTGTCTGTTGTCTCCAGCTGGCTCCAGAGACCTAGTCAGTGATCCTGTCTGTCTGTGTCTGTTGTCTCCAGCTGACTCCAGAGACCTAGTCAGTGATCCTGTCTGTCTGTGTCTGTTGTCTCCAGCTGGCTCCAGAGACCTAGTCAGTGATCTTGTCTGTCTGTGTCTGTTGTCTCCAGCTGGCTCCAGAGACCTAGTCAGTGATCCTGTCTGTCTGTGTCTGTGTTGTCTCCAGCTGGCTCCAGAGACCTAGTCAGTGATCCTGTCTGTCTGTGTCTGTTGTCTCCAGCTGGCTCCAGAGACCTAGTCAGTGATCCTGTCTGTGTCTGTTGTCTCCAGCTGGTTCCAGAGACCTAGTCAGTGATCCTGTCTGTCTGTGTCTGTTGTCTCCAGCTGGCTCCAGAGACCTAGTCAGTGATCCTGTCTGTCTGTGTTGTCTCCAGCTGGCTCCAGAGACCTAGTCAGTGATCCTGTCTGTCTGTGTCTGTGTTGTCTCCAGCTGGCTCCAGAGACCTAGTTAGTGATCCGGTCTGTGTCTGTTGTCTCCAGCTGGCTCCAGAGACCTAGTCAGTCATCCTGTCTGTCTGTGTCTGTTGTCTCCAGCTGGCTCCAGAGACCTAGTCAGTGATCCTGTCTGTCTGTGTTGTCTCCAGCTGGCTCCAGAGACCAAGTCAGTGATCCTGTCTGTCTGTGTCTGTTGTCTCCAGCTGGCTCCAGAGACCTAGTCAGTGATCCTGTCTGTCTGTGTCTGTGTTGTCTCCAGCTGGCTCCAGAGACCTAGTCAGTGATCCTGTCTGTCTGTGTCTGTTGTCTCCAGCTGACTCCAGAGACCTATTCAGTGATCCTGTCTGTCTGTGTCTGTTGTCTCCAGCTGGCTCCAGAGACCTAGTCAGTGATCCTGTCTGTCTGTGTCTGTGTTGTCTCCAGCTGGCTCCAGAGACCTAGTCAGTGATCCTGTCTGTCTGTGTCTGTTGTCTCCAGCTGGCTCCAGAGACCTAGTCAGTGATCCTGTCTGTGTCTGTTGTCTCCAGCTGGTTCCAGAGACCTAGTCAGTGATCCTGTCTGTCTGTGTCTGTTGTCTCCAGCTGGCTCCAGAGACCTAGTCAGTGATCCTGTCTGTCTGTGTTGTCTCCAGCTGGCTCCAGAGACCTAGTTAGTGATCGGGTCTGTGTCTGTTGTCTCCAGCTGGCTCCAGAGACCTAGTCAGTCATCCTGTCTGTCTGTGTCTGTTGTCTCCAGCTGGCTCCAGAGACCTAGTCAGTGATCCTGTCTGTCTGTGTTGTCTCCAGCTGGCTCCAGAGACCAAGTCAGTGATCCTGTCTGTCTGTGTCTGTTGTCTCCAGCTGGCTCCAGAGACCTAGTCAGTGATCCTGTCTGTGTCTGTTGTCTCCAGCTGGCTCCAGAGACCTAGTCAGTGATCCTCTCTGTGTCTGTTGTCTCCAGCTGGCTCCAGAGACCTAGTCAGTGATCCTGTCTGTCTGTGTTGTCTCCAGCTGGCTCCAGAGACCTAGTCAGTGATCCTGTCTGTGTCTGTGTCTGTTGTCTCCAGCTGGCTCCAGAGACCTAGTCAGTGATCCTGTCTGTCTGTGTCTGTTGTCTCCAGCTGGCTCCAGAGACCTAGTCAGTGATCCTGTCTGTCTGTGTCTGTGTTGTCTCCAGCTGGCTCCAGAGACCTAGTCAGTGATCCTATCTGTCTGTGTCTGTTGTCTCCAGCTGGCTCCAGAGACCTAGTCAGTGATCCTGTCTGTCTGTGTCTGTGTTGTCTCCAGCTGGCTCCAGAGACCTAGTCAGTGATCCTGTCTGTCTGTGTCTGTTGTCTCCAGCTGACTCCAGAGACCTATTCAGTGATCCTGTCTGTCTGTGTCTGTTGTCTCCAGCTGGCTCCAGAGACCTAGTCAGTGATCCTGTCTGTGTCTGTTGTCTCCAGCTGGTTCCAGAGACCTAGTCAGTGATCCTGTCTGTCTGTGTCTGTTGTCTCCAGCTGGCTCCAGAGACCTAGTCAGTGATCCTGTCTGTCTGTGTTGTCTCCAGCTGGCTCCAGAGACCTAGTTAGTGATCGGGTCTGTGTCTGTTGTCTCCAGCTGGCTCCAGAGACCTAGTCAGTCATCCTGTCTGTCTGTGTCTGTTGTCTCCAGCTGGCTCCAGAGACCTAGTCAGTGATCCTGTCTGTCTGTGTTGTCTCCAGCTGGCTCCAGAGACCAAGTCAGTGATCCTGTCTGTCTGTGTCTGTTGTCTCCAGCTGGCTCCAGAGACCTAGTCAGTGATCCTGTCTGTGTCTGTTGTCTCCAGCTGGCTCCAGAGACCTAGTCAGTGATCCTCTCTGTGTCTGTTGTCTCCAGCTGGCTCCAGAGACCTAGTCAGTGATCCTGTCTGTCTGTGTTGTCTCCAGCTGGCTCCAGAGACCTAGTCAGTGATCCTGTCTGTGTCTGTGTCTGTTGTCTCCAGCTGGCTCCAGAGACCTAGTCAGTGATCCTGTCTGTCTGTGTCTGTTGTCTCCAGCTGGCTCCAGAGACCTAGTCAGTGATCCTGTCTGTCTGTGTCTGTGTTGTCTCCAGCTGGCTCCAGAGACCTAGTCAGTGATCCTGTCTGTGTCTGTTGTCTCCAGCTGGCTCTAGAGACCTAGTCAGTGATTCTGTCTGTGTCTGTTGTCTCCACTGGCTCCAGAGACCTAGTCAGTGATCCTGTCTATGTCTGTTGTCTCCAGCTGGCTCCAGAGACCAAGGCAGTGATCATGTCTGTGTCTGTTGTCTCCAGCTGGCTCCAGAGACCTAGTCAGTGATCCTATCTGTCTGTGTCTGTTGTCTCCAGCTAGCTCCAGAGACCTAGTCAGTGATCCTGTCTGTGTCTGTTGTCTCCAGCTGGCTCCAGAGACCTAGTCAGTGATCCTGTCTGTCTGTGTCTGTTGTCTCCAGCTGGCTCCAGAGACCTAGTCAGTGATCCTGTCTGTCTGTGTCTGTGTTGTCTCCAGCTGGCTCCAGAGACCTAGTCAGTGATCCTGTCTGTCTGTGTCTGTTGTCTCCAGCTGGCTCCAGAGACCTAGTCAGTGATCCTGTCTGTGTATGTTGTCTCCAGCTGGCTCCAGAGACCTAGTCAGTGATCCTGTCTGTCTGTGTCTGTTGTCTCCAGCTGGCTCCAGAGACCTAGTCAGTGATCCTCTCTGTGTCTGTTGTCTCCAGCTGGCTCCAGAGACCTAGTCAGTGATCCTGTCTGTCTGTGTTGTCTCCAGCTGGCTCCAGAGACCTAGTCAGTGATCCTGTCTGTGTCTGTGTCTGTTGTCTCCAGCTGGCTCCAGAGACCTAGTCAGTGATCCTGTCTGTCTGTGTCTGTTGTCTCCAGCTGGCTCCAGAGACCTAGTCAGTGATCCTATCTGTCTGTGTCTGTTGTCTCCAGCTGGCTCCAGAGACCTAGTCAGTGATCCTATCTGTCTGTGTCTGTTGTCTCCAGCTGGCTCCAGAGACCTAGTCAGTGATCCTGTCTGTCTGTGTCTGTGTTGTCTCCAGCTGGCTCCAGAGACCTAGTCAGTGATCCTATCTGTCTGTGTCTGTTGTCTCCAGCTGGCTCCAGAGACCTAGTCAGTGATCCTGTCTGTCTGTGTCTGTTGTCTCCAGCTGGCTCCAGAGACCTAGTCAGTGATCCTGTCTGTGTATGTTGTCTCCAGCTGGCTCCAGAGACCTAGTCAGTGATCCTGTCTGTCTGTGTCTGTTGTCTCCAGCTGGCTCCAGTGACCTAGTCAGTGATCCTATCTGTCTGTGTCTGTTGTCTCCAGCTGGCTCCAGAGACCTAGTCAGTGATCCTGTCTGTCTGTGTCTGTGTTGTCTCCAGCTGGCTCCAGAGACCTAGTCAGTGATCCTGTCTGTGTCTGTTGTCTCCAGCTGGCTCCAGAGACCTAGTCAGTGATTCTGTCTGTGTCTGTTGTCTCCAGCTGGCTCCAGAGGCCTAGTCAGTGATCCTGTCTGTGTCTGTTGTCTCCAGCTGGCTCCAGAGACCTAGTCAGTGATCCTGTCTGTGTCTGTTGTCTCCAGCTGGCTCCAGAGACCTAGTCAGTGATCCTGTCTGTCTGTGTTGTCTCCAGCTGGCTCCAGAGACCTAGTCAGTGATCCTGTCTGTGTCTGTGTCTGTTGTCTCCAGCTGGCTCCAGAGACCTAGTCAGTGATCCTGTCTGTCTGTGTCTGTTGTCTCCAGCTGGCTCCAGAGACCTAGTCAGTGATCCTATCTGTCTGTGTCTGTTGTCTCCAGCTGGCTCCAGAGACCTAGTCAGTGATCCTATCTGTCTGTGTCTGTTTTCTCCAGCTGGCTCCAGAGACCTAGTCAGTGATCCTGTCTGTCTGTGTCTGTGTTGTCTCCAGCTGGCTCCAGAGACCTAGTCAGTGATCCTATCTGTCTGTGTCTGTTGTCTCCAGCTGGCTCCAGAGACCTAGTCAGTGATCCTGTCTGTCTGTGTCTGTTGTCTCCAGCTGGCTCCAGAGACCTAGTCAGTGATCCTGTCTGTGTATGTTGTCTCCAGCTGGCTCCAGAGACCTAGTCAGTGATCCTGTCTGTCTGTGTCTGTTGTCTCCAGCTGGCTCCAGTGACCTAGTCAGTGATCCTATCTGTCTGTGTCTGTTGTCTCCAGCTGGCTCCAGAGACCTAGTCAGTGATCCTGTCTGTCTGTGTCTGTGTTGTCTCCAGCTGGCTCCAGAGACCTAGTCAGTGATCCTGTCTGTGTCTGTTGTCTCCAGCTGGCTCCAGAGACCTAGTCAGTGATTCTGTCTGTGTCTGTTGTCTCCAGCTGGCTCCAGAGACCTAGTCAGTGATCCTGTCTGTGTCTGTTGTCTCCAGCTAGCTCCAGAGACCAAGGCAGTGATACGATGGATAATGGAGATTCCATTCGTCCTCTCAGCTAATCTACATGGAGGAGATGTGGTGGCCAACTACCCCTACGATGAGACACGAAGTGGTAAACACACACACACCACCCTACACACACACCACGCTACACACACACCACGCTACACACACACCACGCTACACACACACCACCCTACACACACACCACGCTACACACACACCACGCTACACACACACCACGCTACACACACACACCACGCTACACACATAAACCACTGGTAACTAGACATCTCCTACAGTATAGAGTAGAGCATCATGGGTAATTTAAACCACTGTGAACTAGACATCTCCTACAGTGTAGAGTAGAGCATCATGGGTAATTTAAATCACTGTGAACCAGACATCTCCTACAGTGTAGACTAGAGCATCATGGGTAATTTAAACCACTGTGAACTAGACATCTCCTACAGTGTAGAGTAGAGCATCATGGGTAATTTAAACCACTGGACAACCAGACATCTCCTACAGTGTAGAGTAGAGCATCATGGGTAATTTAAACCACTGTGAACTAGACATCTCCTACAGTGTAGAGTAGAGCATCATGGGTAATTTAAACCACTGTGAACCAGACATCTCCTACAGTGTAGAGTAGAGCATCATGGGTAATTTAAACCACTGTGAACCAGATATCTCCTACAGTGTAGAGTAGAGCATCATGGGTAATTTAAACCACTGTGAACCAGACATGAAGCTGAGTAAATGACACAAAAAATTAAACTTAAGAATGGGAAGCATAGAAATAACACACATATAACAGATCTACCTCTACTTAGACTTCATTTCAATGAGAATTTCAGATCTATAACTCATATTTCTATGTGAATTTGGTCAGGTCGCCCAAAAAGTTACATAATGCCACTGCTAATAAGTGCAAATAAGTTATCCCCCCCATTCCCTCTTTTCTCCCTCTCTCCCCCTCATTCCCTTTTTCTCCCTCTCTCTCCCCCTCATTCCCTCTTTTCTCCCTCTCTCCCCCCATTCCCTCTTTTCTCCCTCTCTCCCCCTCATTCCCTCTTTTCTCCCTCCCTCCCCCTCATTCCCTCTTTTCTCCCTCCCTCCCATCCTCCCCTCCCTCTCCCACCCCCATTCCCTCTTTTCTCCCTCCCTCCCCCTCATTCCCTCTTTTCTCCCTCCCTCCCATCCTCCCCTCCCTCTCCCACCCCCCATTCCCTCTTTTCTCCCTCCCTCTCTCCCTCCCTCCCTCCCCCATCCTCTCTTCCCATCCTCCCTCCCCCTCCCTCCCTCCCATCCTCCCTCCCTCCCTCCCTCCCTCCCCCTCCCTCCCACCTCCCTCCCTCCCTCCCACCTCCCTCCCTCCCTCTCCCTCCCCTCTCCCTCCCTCTCCCATCCTCCCTCCCTCCTCCTCCCTCTCCCATCCTCCCTCCCTCCCACCTCTCTCCCTCCCCATCCTCCCTCCCTCCCTCTCCCATCCTCCCCTCCCTCTCCCATCCTCCCATCCTCCCTCCCTCCTCCCCTCCCTCTCCCATCCTCCCTCCCTCCCTCTCCCATCCTCCCCTCCCTCTCCCATCCTCCCTCCCTCCCTCCCTCCCTCCCTCCCTCCCCTCCCTCCCTCCCCTCCCCCCCCTCCCCTCCCCCTCCCATCCTCCCTCCCTCCCACCTCCCTCTCTTCCCTCCCCCATCCTCTCTTCCCTCCCTCCCACCTCCCTCCCTCTCCCATCCTCTCTCCCTCCCTCCCTCCAGGTTCGACCCATGAGTACAGCGCCAGTCCTGATGACGTCACCTTTAAGTCTCTGGCGAAGTCCTACTCCCAGTTTAATCCTGTGATGTCAGACCCCCAACGGGCTCCGTGCAGGAAGAACGACGATGATACCAGCTTCACCGACGGCATCACCAACGGAGGGGCCTGGTACAGCGTACCCGGAGGTAACACACAGACACTAGCTTCACCTACGGAGGGGCCTGGTACAGCGTACCCGGAGGTAACACACAGACACTAGCTTCACCTACAGAGGGGCCTGGTACAGCGTACCCGGAGGTAACACACAGACACTAGCTTCACCTACAGAGGGGCCTGGTACAGCGTACCCGGAGGTAACACACAGACACTAGCTTCACCTACAGAGGGGCCTGGTACAGCGTACCCAGAGGTAACACACAGACACTAGCTTCACCTACAGAGGGGCCTGGTACAGCGTACCCAGAGGTAACACACAGACACTAGCTTCACCTACGGAGGGGCCTGGTACAGCGTACCCGGAGGTAACACACAGACACTAGCTTCACCTACAGAGGGGCCTGGTACAGCGTACCCGGAGGTAACACACAGACACTAGCTTCACCTACAGAGGGGCCTGGTACAGCGTACCCGGAGGTAACACACAGACACTAGCTTCACCTACAGAGGGGCCTGGTACAGCGTACCCGGAGGTAACACACAGACACTAGCTTCACCTACAGAGGGGCCTGGTACAGCGTACCCAGAGGTAACACACAGACACTAGCTTCACCTACAGAGGGGCCTGGTACAGCCCCTACTGAGACTATACAGGTAACCTACTGAGACTACTACACTACACAGGTAACCTACTGAGACTACTACACTACACAGGTAACCTACTGAGACTACTACACTACACAGGTAACCTACTGAGACTACTACACAGAGCTAGTGTCTGTGTGTTACCTCTGGGTACGCTGTACCAGGCCCCTCTGTGTAGCAGTCTCAGTAGGTTACCTGTGTAGTCTCAGTAGGTTACCTGTGTAGTGTAGGTCTCACCCCCTGTAGTGTAGTAGTCTCAGTAGGTTACCTGTGTAGTGTAGTAGTCTCAGTAGGTTACCTGTGTAGTGTAGTAGTCTCAGTAGGTTACCTGTGTAGTGTAGTAGTCTCAGTAGGTTACCTGTGTAGTGTAGTAGTCTCAGTAGGTTACCTGTGTAGTGTAGTAGTCTCAGTAGGTTACCTGTGTAGTCTCAGTAGGTTACCTGTTACCTGTAGTGTAGTAGTCTCAGTAGGTTACCTGTGTAGTGTAGTAGTCTCAGTAGGTTACCTGTGTAGTCTCAGTAGGTTACCTGTGTAGTGTAGTAGTCTCAGTAGGTTACCTGTGTAGTGTAGTAGTCTCAGTAGGTTACCTGTGTAGTCTCAGTAGGTTACCTGTGTAGTGTAGTAGTCTCAGTAGGTTACCTGTGTAGTGTAGTAGTCTCAGTAGGTTACCTGTGTAGTGTAGTAGTCTCAGTAGGTTACCTGTGTAGTCTCAGTAGTTACCTGTCAGTAGGTTACCTGTGTAGTGTAGTCTCAGTAGGTTACCTGTGTAGTGTAGTAGTCTCAGTAGGTTACCTGTGTAGTGTAGTAGTCTCAGTAGGTTACCTGTGTAGTCTCAGTAGGTTACCTGTGTAGTGTAGTAGTCTCAGTAGGTTACCTGTGTAGTGTAGTAGTCTCAGTAGGTTACCTGTGTAGTGTAGTAGTCTCAGTAGGTTACCTGTGTAGTGTAGTAGTCTCAGTAGGTTACCTGTCTCAGTAGGTTACCTGTGTAGTGTAGTAGTCTCAGTAGGTTACCTGTGTAGTCTCAGTAGGTTACCTGTGTACCTGTAGTAGTCTCAGTAGGTTACCTGTGTAGTGTAGTAGTCTCAGTAGGTTACCTGTGTAGTCTCAGTAGGTTACCTGTGTAGTGTAGTAGTCTCAGTAGGTTACCTGTGTAGTGTAGTAGTCTCAGTAGGTTACCTGTGTAGTCTCAGTAGGTTACCTGTGTAGTGTAGTAGTCTCAGTAGGTTACCTGTGTAGTGTAGTAGTCTCAGTAGGTTACCTGTGTAGTCTCAGTAGGTTACCTGTGTAGTGTAGCAGTCTCAGTAGGTTACCTGTGTAGTGTAGTAGTCTCAGTAGGTTACCTGTGTAGTGTAGTAGTCTCAGTAGGTTACCTGTGTAGTGTAGTAGTCTCAGTAGGTTACCTGTGTAGTGTAGTAGTCTCAGTAGGTTACCTGTGTAGTGTAGTAGTCTCAGTAGGTTACCTGTGTAGTGTAGTAGTCTCAGTAGGTTACCTGTGTAGTCTCAGTAGGTTACCTGTGTAGTGTAGTAGTCTCAGTAGGTTACCTGTGTAGTCTCAGTAGGTTACCTGTGTAGTGTAGTAGTCTCAGTAGGTTACCTGTGTAGTGTAGTAGTCTCAGTAGGTTACCTGTGTAGTCTCAGTAGGTTACCTGTGTAGTGTAGTAGTCTCAGTAGGTTACCTGTGTAGTCTCAGTAGGTTACCTGTGTAGTGTAGTAGTCTCAGTAGGTTACCTGTGTAGTCTCAGTAGGTTACCTGTGTAGTGTAGTAGTCTCAGTAGGTTACCTCAGGTAGTAGTCTCAGTAGGTTACCTGTGTAGTCTCAGTAGGTTACCTGTGTAGTGTAGTAGTCTCAGTAGGTTACCTGTGTGTAGGTTACCTGTAGTCTCAGTTTACCTGTGTAGTCTCAGTAGGTTACCTGTGTAGTGTAGTAGTCTCAGTAGGTTACCTGTGTAGTGTAGTAGTCTCAGTAGGTTACCTGTGTAGTGTAGTCTCAGTAGGTTACCTGTGTAGTGTAGTAGTCTCAGTAGGTTACCTGTGTAGTCTCAGTAGGTTACCTGTGTAGTGTAGTAGTCTCAGTAGGTTACCTGTGTAGTGTAGTAGTCTCAGTAGGTTACCTGTGTAGTGTAGTAGTCTCAGTAGGTTACCTGTGTAGTGTAGTAGTCTCAGTAGGTTACCTGTGTAGTGT
>NW_027039246.1:17500-51582 GCF_034236695.1 Oncorhynchus nerka | reverse complement strand
GGCCTTTGTAAATGTATGTAGTTCTGTCCTTGAGCTGTCTTGTCTATTAATCAAATCAAATGTATTTATAAAGCCCTTCGTACATCAGCTGATATCTCAAAGTGCTGTACAGAAACCCAGCCTAAAACCCCAAACAGCAAGCAATGCAGGTGTAGAAGCACGGTGGCTAGGAAAAACTCCCTAGAAAGGCCAAAACCTAGGAAGAAACCTAGAGAGGAACCAGGCTATGTGGGGTGGCCAGTCCTCTTCTGGCTGTGCCGGGTGGAGATTATAACAGAACATGGCCAAGATGTTCAAATGTTCATAAATGACCAGCATGGTCGAATAATAATAAGGCAGAACAGTTGAAACTGGAGCAGCAGCACAGTCAGGTGGACTGGGGACAGCAAGGAGTCATCATGTCAGGTAGTCCTGGGACATGGTCCTAGGGCCCAGGCCAGTTGAAACTGGAGCAGCAGCACAGTCAGGTGGACTGGGGACAGCAAGGAGTCATCATGTCAGTTAGTCCTGGGGCATGGTCCTAGGGCTCATGTCCTCCAAGAAAGAGAGGAGAGAATTAGAGAACGCACACTTAAATTCACACAGGACACCGAATAGGACAGGAGAAGTACTCCAGATATAACAAACTGACCCCAGCCCCCCGACACATAAACTACTGCAGCATAAATACTGGAGGCTGAGACAGGAGGGGTCAGGAGACACTGTGGCCCCATCCGAGGACACCCCCGGACAGGGCCAAACAGGAAGGATATAACCCCACCCACTTATTAATGTTCTGTATTATGTTTCATGTTTTGTGGAACCCAGGAAGAGTAGCTGCTGCTTTTACAACAGCTAATGGGGATCCATAATAAATCAAAATACTACATCTTCATTGATCTCTGCTCGGGTCCGACAGTCATAGCATACGCAGGTTATTTCAGACAAGGACTGTGCCGAAGGGGGTTACTGCCCTAATTAAGGGGGTTACTGCCCTAATTAAGGGGGTTACTGCCCTAATTAAGGGGCTTACTGCCCTAATTAAGGGGGTTACTGCCCTAATGAAGGGGGCTTACTGCCCTAATTAAGGGGGGTTACTGCCCTAATTAAGGGGCTTACTGCCCTAATTAAGGGGCTTACTGCCCTAATTAAGGGGCTTACTGCCCTAATTAAGGGGGTTACTGCCCTAATGAAGGGGGGTTACTGCCCTAATTAAGGGGCTTACTGCCCTAATGAAGGGGCTTACTGCCCTAATGAAGGGGGTTACTGCCCTAATTAAGTGGGTTACTGCCCTAATTAAGGGGTTACTGCCCTAATTAAGGGGTTACTGCCCTAATTAAGGGGCTTACTGCCCTAATGAAGGGGGCTTACTGCCCTAATGAAGGGGGCTTACTGCCCTAATTAAGGGGCTTACTGCCCTAATTAAGGGGCTTACTGCCCTAATGAAGGGGGGTTACTGCCCTAATGAAGGGGGGTTACTGCCCTAATTAAGGGGCTTACTGCCCTAATTAAGGGGGGTAACTGCCCTAATTAAGGGGGGTAACTGCCCTAATTAAGGGGGGTTACTGCCCTAATTAAGGGGGTTACTGCCCTAATTAAGGGGCTCACTGCCCTAATTAAGGGGGCTTACTGCCCTAATTAGGGGGCTTACTGCCCTAATTAGGGGGCTTACTGCCCTAATTAGGGGGCTTACTGCCCTAATTAAGGGGCTTACTGCCCTAATTAAGGGGGCTTACTGCCCTAATTAAGGCTTAATTACTGCCCTAATTAAGGCTTAATTACTGCCCTAATTAAGGCTTAATTACTGCCCTAATTAAGGCTTAATTACTGCCCTAATTAAGGGGGTTACTGCCCTAATTAAGGGGGTTACTGCCCTAATTAAGGGGGTTACTGCCCTAATGAAGGGGGTTACTGCCCTAATGAAGGGGGGTTACTGCCCTAATTAAGGGGGGTTACTGCCCTAATTAAGCCGAAGGTCTGAAATGTGACACAATTCAATATTTTGTTGCCAATCAATGACTGTAATCAATAATTGGAATGACAGGAATTTCTAACTTGAGGAATCTGAAGTTTCTCAAACTGCCAGAGATGACTGGGGTCTTACTGAACTAAATGTTGTCTTCCTTCTCTCTCTCCCCCTCTCTCCTCTCCCCTCCCCCTCTCTCCTCTCCCCTCCCCCTCTCTCCTCTCCCTCCCCCTCTCTCCTCTCCTCTCCCCTCTCTCCCCTCTCCTCTCCCCTCTCCCTCTCTCCTCTCCCTCCCCCTCTCTCCCCCTCTCTCCTCTCCCCCTCCCCCTCCCCCTCTCTCCTCTCCCCTCCCCCTCTCTTCTCTCCTCCCCCTCTCCTCTCCCCTCCCCCTCTCTCCCCCTCTCTCCTCTCCCCTCCCCCTCTCTCCTATCCCCTCCCCCTCTCTCCTCCCCCTCTCTCCTCCCCCTCTCTCCTCTCCTCTCCCCTCTCCCTCCTCTCTCCTCTCCCTCCCCTCTCCCTCTCTCCTCTCTCCTCTCTCCTCTCTCCCTCTCTCCTCTCCCCTCCCCTCCCCCTCTCCCTCTCTCTCTCCTCTCCTTTCTCCCCTCTCTCTCCTTTCCTCTCCTCCCCCCTCTCTCCTTTCCTCCCCCCTCTCCACTAATCCCCCCCCCCCTCTGCTCTCCAGGATGACAGAGATTGTGACCAAGGTTTCTAAGAAGAAGCTGGGGAAGCATGTGAAAGCCCTGGTGTTTGAGCTGTGCTGCAACGACCTGACTGAGGAAGATGTGGAGGTTCCCTGCGTCAGATACACCATCCGCTGAACCAACACACACACACACACACACCGGGGGAGTAAGGAGAGAGGATGGCTTTGGATCAATCACTTGTAGAGGAAAGGTTATTGGATCCCTGGTTCAAAATGGCACCCTATTCCCTATATAGTGTACCCTATTCCTATATAGTGTACCCTATCCCCTATATAGTGTACCTATACCCCCTCAACAACTCTGCTACCCTCCCCCTCAACAACTCTGCTACCCTCCCCCTCCTCAACAACTCTGCTACCCTCCCCCTCCTCAACAACTCTGCTACCCCCCCCCCCCTCAACAACTCTGCTACCCCCAACAACTCTGCTACTCTCCCCACTCAGTACTGCCGTGTCAGGGCCAACGTGGCACGTCCTTCCCAGTTCACCCCTGACCCCTGCATTGTGATGTGGCACGTCCTTCCCTGTTCACACCCCTGACCCCTGCGTTGTGACGTGGCACGTCCTTCCTGTTCACCCCTGACCCCTGCGTTGTGATGGCAGCACGTCCTTCCCTGTTCATCCCTGACCCCTGCGTTGTGATGTAGCACGTCCTTCCCGTTCTCCCCTGACCCCTGCGTTGTGATGTGGCACGTCCCTCCCCGTTCACCCCCTGACCCCTGCGTTGTGATGTGGCACGTCCTTCCCTGTTCACCCCTGACCCCTGCATTGTGATGTAGCACGTCCTTCCCTGTTCTCCCCTGACCCCTGCGTTGTGATGTATACGTCCTTCCCTGTTCTCCCCTGACCCCTGCGTTGTGATGTGGCACGCCCTTCCCCATTCATCCTTGACCCTGCGTTGTGATGTGGCACGTCCCTCCTGTTCACCCCTGACCCCTGCGTTGTGATGTGGCACGTCCCTCCCTGTTCACCCCTGACCCTGCGTTGTGATGTGGTTCACCCCTGACCCCTGCTGCCAGGATGCTTCCCGTTCACCCCTGACCCTGCGTTGTGATGTCATCTGACCAGTAGTGGCAAACAAAACTTAACTGGAACGAACATCTCTAAGGATTTTATAAATTTTGAAAACAGAAATCCAGGGAAACAACCGTAAAATCTTGGATTGTATTTGAAGTGTAAAATGGGGGGCTGTGAATAAAGAGGAACTCCTGACTACCCCTGACTGTAACATACCCTGGGAGGGGCAGACTGACCACCGGGACCCCCAGGGTTGGTATTTTAACAGGTGTGTCTCTGCCTGCTCCCCCCTTCTACCTAGTTCCTAAAGGTGGGAGGAGGGATTGTGAGAGGGGGACAGGTGTTTAAACATGACTTGAGTTTTCAATTTGATTTTCCATTTAATTTTATTTTGGGATGGACTTGTGTGTGTGCGCCGGTCCACAACCTTTAGGAACATTCTGTCTTGTTCCGTCTGCTTTTTAAAGTCCAAATGTGTCGACAGGTGGAGTCGGTCTGGTAGAGCTGTCATGGGAACACTTGAGTGTGATCAAATAAATACATTGAATTGAATAAATAAAGATTTGTCTCATCTCCTCTTTAAATGTTCACCCCCGGGGTTTCACCCACGGGGGTTTCTATGAAGAGGGAGAAGTGTGATGCGCTAGCCTGGTCCCAGGTCTGTTCACCCACGGGGGGGTTTCTATGAAGAGGGAGAAGTGTGATGCGCTAGCCTGGTCCCAGGTCTGTTCACCCACGGGGGGTTTCTATGAAGAGGGAGAAGTGTGATGCGCTAGCCTGGTCCCAGGTCTGTTCACCCACGGGGGGTTTCTATGAAGAGGGAGAAGTATGATGCGCTAGCCTGGTCCCAGGTCTGTTCGTGCTGATCAACTCCTACGGTCGATAGCCTGACAAGACAACACGGACACATCTGGGACGCAGGGGCTAGGTTGACTGATTTTAAAGGTATGTTATCATCATCAAGGCCGTACTGTACTAGCCACGGTATATTCTGGGGTCTCGGCAGCATCTGCTATACTGAATACCTCCCTGGCTATGTTGACCACACCGCTGGCGTTCCAAATTACACACGTTATTCATCCAGGCGGCTCGCGGACATCAACGACCGTCTGTAGCCAGGCGCTAAAATAAAACGTTTGTATTCTTGATCCTTGATGAGCTGTAAATCTCTCCCATCTCCCCATTTGGTATTTAGCAGCACATATATACCCTTTTAAAAAAACGTTTTTTTAACTGGACAAGTCAGTTAAGAACAAATTCTTATTTTCAATGGGTTAACTGCCTGTTCAGGGGCAGAACGACAGATTTTGTACCTTGTCAGCTCGGGGGTTTGAACTTGCAACCTTTCGGTTACTAGTCCAATGCTCTAATGCTCTAACCACTAGGCTACCCTGCCGCCCTGTGGGTGATTGAACTGAGCTCCACGCTCTAGTCCAGTTTTAATGAACCTTTTAAAGTTTGGTATTTAGCAGCATACACCCTGTGGGTGATTGAACTGAGGTCCACAGTTCAGTTGGTAATGAACCTTTTAAAGTTTGGTGCCAACCGCTGTATAAAATCCACAGAAGAAAGAATGAATGAGGAGATTACTAGAAATGTAACTAGTTCTCCCATAATCTATGGATTAATTGTCGGAATTGAGAACACACAATGTTGTGACTCAAAATGGATCGATATTCTACCAAACTCCAGGGGACAAAATGGCCTTGTGCATTTTCAGGTAAAATAACCCCATGTTTACTCCCAGGCCAAATGAACCAGCAACAGTAAGCTAGCTAGCTAAATGGCCTTGTGCATTTCAGGTAAAATAACCCCATGTTTACTCCCAGGCCAAATGAACTAGCAACAGTAAGCTAGCTAGCTAAATGGCCTTGTGCATTTCAGGTAAAATAACCCCATGTTTACTCCCAGGCCAAATGAACTAGCAACAGTAAACTAGCTAGCTAAATGGCCTTGTGCATTTCAGGTAAAATAACCCCATGTTTACTCCCAGGACAAATGAACTAGCAACAGTTATCTAGCTAGCTAAATGGCCTTGTGCATTTCAGGTCAAATAACGCATGTTTACTCCCAGGACAAATGAACTAGCAACAGTAAGCTAGCTAGCTAAATGGCCTTGTGCATTTCAGGTCAAATAACGCCATGTTTACTCCCAGGACAAATGAACTAGCAACAGTAAGCTAGCTAGCTAAATGGCCTTGTGCATTTCAGGTCAAATAACGCCATGTTTACTCCCAGGACAAATGAACTAGCAACAGTAAGCTAGCTAGCTAAATGGCCTTGTGCATTTCAGGTCAAATAACGCCATGTTTACTCCCAGGACAAATGAACTAGCAACAGTAAGCTAGCTAGCTAAATGGCCATGAATGTGTTTTACTGGAGTTCTGAGTTTGTTTTGATATTTCAATCTGCACGTCCTGATTCTCTGGAACGTCCTGAAAACATCCAAGAGGATCATAAAGGGACCTTCCTGGGCTGCGATCAATTACCCACACTGCACCGCTCTGAGCTAGAACCAGGAAATGGATGCTCCTGTTGGACTCCAGGTGAGTGTAAATGGCTGCTCCTTTGTTGGACTCCAGGTGAGTGTAAATGGCTGCTGATTGTTGGACTCCAGGTGAGTGTAAATGGCTGCTGATTGCTGGACTCCAGGTGAGTGTAAATGGCTGCTCCTTGTTGGACTCCAGGTGAGTGTAAATGGCTGCTCCTTTGTTGGACTCCAGGTGAGTGTAAATGGCTGCTGATTGCTGGACTCCAGGTGAGTGTAAATGGAAGGTAACAGAACCAGAAAGAAGAAGAATGGTTCTCGGTGCGCCTGCCTACTTCCCACGCGTCTGACTTCAAATTGCTTTGAGCGCCTTCTGCCCGGGGATTGGGTCGGGATCCTCCATGGCTGTGGGGTGTCCCTCCAGCTACCTCCCCTGTCCTGTCTTCTGTCCGGGGGATTGGGTCGGGAACCCTCCATGGCTGTGGGTGTCCCTCCAGCACCTCTCCCTGTCCTAGTCAATCAACCGCTCTGCACAGCCTGGACCACTGCTGGGCCTCCTCTGCTGGGCTCTTTGGATCAGAGCTCTGTCCTTCTGGTTGCTGTGTCCTACACACAGCCTGACCACCCCTCTCTGATCAGAGCCTGTCCCTCTGGTTGTTGTGTCCTGCACACAGCCTGGACCACCCCTCTTGGATCAGAGCCTGTCCTCTGGTTGTTGTGTCCTGCACACAGCCGGCATCTCAGTAGCCTTCTTCTCAGGTGAGTTCTGTGGTTCTGGTCCAGCAATCAGCTTTGAGACACGGCTGAGGCTGGATCATTCCAACTATTGTGATAGGGCGTTAGATGGTGAGGCATATACAGTTGAAGTCGGAAGTTTACATACACCCTAGCCAAATGCATTTCAACTCCATTTTTCACAATTCCTGACATGTAATCCTAGTAAAAATGCCCTGTCTTAGGTCAGTTAGGATCACCACTTTATTTTAAGAATGTGAAATGTCAGAATAATAGTAGAGAGAATGATTTATTTCAGCTTTTATTTCTTTCATCACATTCCCAGTTTACATACACTCAATTAGTATTCGGTAGCATTGCCTTTAAATTGTTTAACTTGGGTCAAACGTTTCGGGTAGCCTTCCACAAGCTTTCAACAATATGTTGACCCATTCCTCCTGACAGATCTGGTGTAACTGAGTCAGGTTTGTAGGCCTTCTTGCTCGCATACACGTTTTCAGTTCTGCCCACAAATGTTCTATAGGATTGAGGTCAGGGCTTTGTGATGGCCAATCCAATACCTTGACTTAGTTGTCCTTAAGTCGTTTTCCACAACTTTGGAAGTATGCTTGGGGTCATTGTCCATTTGGAAGAACCATTTGGAAGTATGCTTGGGGTCATTGTCCATCTGGAAGACCCATTTGGAAGTATGCTTAAATCATTGTCCATCTGGAAGACCCATTTGGAAGTATGCTTGGGGTCATTGTCCATATGGAAGACCCATTTGGAAGTATGCTTGGGGTCATTGTCCATCTGGAAGACCCATTTGAAGTATGCTTGGGGTCAGTTGTCCATCTGGAAGACCCATTTGGAGGTATGCTTGGGGTCGTTGTCCATCTGGAAGACCCATTTGGAGTATGCTTGGGGTCATTGTCCATTTGGAAGACCCATTTGGAAGTATGCTTGGGGTCATTGTCCATTTGGAAAACCCATTTGGAGGTATGCTTGGGGTCATTGTCCATTTGGAAGACCCATTTGAGGTATTCTTGGGGTCATTGTCCATTTGGAAGTATGCTTGGGGTCATTGTCCATTTGGAAGACCCATTTGCGAACAAGCTTTAACTTCCTGACTGATGTTGCTTCAATATATCCACATTTTCCTGCCTCATGATGCCATCTATTTTGTGAAGTGCACCAGTCCCTCCTGCAGCAAAGCACCCCCACAACATGATACTGCCACCCCTGCTTCAGTTGGGATGGTGTTCTTCGGCTTGCAGGCCTCCCCCTTTTTCCTCCAAACATGACGATGGTCATTATGGCCAAACAGTTCTATTTTTGTTTCATCAGACCAGAGGAGATTTCTCCAAAAGTCTGATCTTTGTCCCCATGCACAGTTGCAAAACCGTAGTTTGGAGCAGTGGCTTTTTCCTTGCTGAGCGGCCTTTCAGGTTATGTCAATATAGGACTTGTTTTACTGTGGATATAGATACTTTGTACCTGTTTCCTCCAGCATCTTCACAAGGTCCTTTGCTGTTGTTCTGGGATTGATTTGCACTTTTCGCACCAAAGCACGTTAATCTCAGGGAGACAGAACGCGTCTCCTTCCTGAGTGGTATGACGGCTGCGTGGTCCCATGGTGTTTATACTTGCGTACTATTGTTTGTACAGATGAACGTGGTACCTTCAGGTGTTTTGAAAATTGCTCCCAAAAATGAACCAGACTTGTGGAGGTTTACTTTTTGTTCTGAGGTCTTGGCTGATTTCTTCTGATTTTCCCATGATGTCAAGCAAAGAGGCAGTGAGTTTGAAGGTAGGCCTTGAAATACATCCACAGGTACACCTCCAATTGACTCAAATTATGTCAGTTAGCCTATCAGAAGCTTCTAAAGCCATGACATTTTCTGGAATTTTCCAAGCGGTTTAAAGGCACAGTCAACTTAGTGTATGTAAACTTCTGTCTTCAGCTGTATCTGACTGTCAGTAACACCTCTCTGTTAAACTGATATCTATCCTACTGTCAGTAACACCAGGTCTCTGTTAACCTGTTGCTTCTACCTCTACTTTTTTGAACATTCTGTTAACCTGTTGCTTTACCTCTATCTTTTTGAACATTCTGTTAAAAATCGCGCAATACCAGCGCCCTGCTACTCATGCCAGGAATATAGTATATGCATTTGCTAGTCTGTGTGGATAGAAAAACACTCAGACGTTTATAAAACTGGTTAAATCACTGTTGTGGCTTTACCAGAACGGCATTTTACATCGAAAAAGCACAGGAAAAACTGATCACTGAAAATGGGAAAATATATCCATGTGCTACTTGAACCCATTGATAAAGGAACCACAATTAATTGACTGAGGTTGCAGTACCTACAGCTTTCCACACGGTGTCTAGAGTCTTGTCATTTCCCTTCGAGTTTTTTCTTGGTCAAACACATGCAGGGCACTGTATTTCTTCAGGTCTAGGACCGGATATTTTCGTTGAGTTTCTAGCCGGACATTTTTCCAGACGGACAGCTAATGATCTTTACATCGCCTCCGATGAATTTTATCGCTTTACGTTTACTAATAACGTAAAGTTGCATTACAAACGTAGCCAAGGTTTTGTGAAAGTTTATCGCCGACTTTTTGAATTTTAAAAATGACGTTACGTTTTGAAAACGCAGTTTTTCTTCGCTTATCACACAGTCTACATATAACGATATCTTGGCTTATATGGACCGATTTAATCGAAATAAAGACCCAATAGTGTTTATGGGACATCTAGAGTGCCAACAAAGAAGATGGTGAAAGGTAATGACTGTTTTCTATTTTATTGTGCGTTTGTGTAATGCCGAAATGCTAATTATTTGTTTACGCCCCGCGTGGCTTTTGTGTTGTAGTGTATTGGTGCATGCTATCAGATAATAGCTTCATGCTTTCGCCAAAAGCATTTTAAAAATCTGACTTGTTGCCTGGATTCACAACGAGTGTAGCTTTAATTCGATACCCTGTATGTATTTTAATGAACGCTTGAGTTTTAACTAATACTATTAGCATTTAGCGAGACGCATTTGCATTTCCAGAGTTTAGTTGGGACGCAAGCGTCTTATAGAAGCAACAGGTTAAACTGATATCTATCCTACTGTCAGTAACACCAGGTCTCTGTTAAACTGATATTATCCTACTGTCAGTAACACCAGGTCTCTGTTAAACTGATATCTATTCTACTGTCAGTTACACCAGGTCTCTGTTAAACTGATATCTATCTTACTGTCAGTAACACCTCTCTGTTAAACTGATATCTATCCTACTGTCAGTAACACCAGGTCTCTGTTAAACTGATATCTATCCTACTGTCAGTAACACCAGGTCTCTGTTAAACTGATATCTATCCTACTGTCAGTAACACCTCTCTGTTAAACTGATATCTATCTTACTGTCAGTAACACCAGGTCTCTGTTAAACTGATATCTATCCTACTGTCAGTAACACCTCTGTTAAACTGATATCTATCCTACTGTCAGTAACACCAGGTCTCTGTTAAACTGATATCTATCCTACTGTCAGTAACACCAGGTCTCTGTTAAACTGATATCTATCCTACTGTCAGTAACACCAGGTCTCTGTTAAACTGATATCTATCCTACTGTCAGTAACACCAGGTCTCTTGTTAAACTGATATCTATCCTACTGTCAGTAACACCAGGTCTCTGTTAAACTGATATCTATCCTACTGTCAGTAACACCTCTCTGTTAAACTGATATCTATCCTACTGTCAGTAACACCAGGTCTCTGTTAAACTGATATCTATCCTACTGTCAGTTACACCAGGTCTCTGTTAAACTGATATCTATCCTACTGTCAGTAACACCAGGTCTCTGTTAAACTGATATCTATCCTACTGTCAGTAACACCAGGTCTCTGTTAAACTGATATCTATCCTACTGTCAGTAACACCAGGTCTCTGTTAAACTGATATCTATCCTACTGTCAGTTACACCAGGTCTCTGTTAAACTGATATCTATCCTACTGTCAGTAACACCAGGTCTCTGTTAAACTGATATCTATTCTACTGTCAGTAACACCAGGTCTCTGTTAAACTGATATCTATCCTTCTGTTAAACTGATATCTATCATACTGTCAGTAACACCAGGTCTCTGTTAAACTGATATCTATCCTACTGTCAGTAACACCAGGTCTCTGTTAAACTGATATCTATCCTACTGTCAGTAACACCAGGTCTCTGTTAAACTGATATCTATCCTACTGTCAGTAACACCTCTCTGTTAAACTGATATCTATCTTACTGTCAGTAACACCAGGTCTCTGTTAAACTGATATCTATTCTACTGTCAGTTACACCAGGTCTCTGTTAAACTGATATCTATCCTACTGTCAGTAACACCTATCTGTTAAACTGATATCTATCCTACTGTCAGTAACACCAGGTCTCTGTTAAACTGATATCTATCCTACTGTCAGTAACACCAGGTCTCTGTTAAACTGATATCTATCCTACTGTCAGTAACACCTCTCTGTTAAACTGATATCTATCCTACTGTCAGTTACACCAGGTCTCTGTTAAACTGATATCTATCCTACTGTCAGTAACACCAGGTCTCTGTTAAACTGATATCTATTCTACTGTCAGTAACACCAGGTCTCTGTTAAACTGATATCTATCCTTCTGTTAAACTGATATCTATCATACTGTCAGTAACACCAGGTCTCTGTTAAACTGATATCTATCCTACTGTCAGTAACACCAGGTCTCTGTTAAACTGATATCTATCCTACTGTCAGTAACACCAGGTCTCTGTTAAACTGATATCTATCCTACTGTCAGTAACACCTCTCTGTTAAACTGATATCTATCTTACTGTCAGTAACACCAGGTCTCTGTTAAACTGATATCTATTCTACTGTCAGTTACACCAGGTCTCTGTTAAACTGATATCTATCCTACTGTCAGTAACACCAGGTCTCTGTTAAACTGATATCTATCCTACTGTCAGTAACACCAGGTCTCTGTTAAACTGATATCTATCCTACTGTCAGTAACACCAGGTCTCTGTTAAACTGATATCTATCCTACTGTCAGTAACACCTCTCTGTTAAACTGATATCTATCTTACTGTCAGTAACACCAGGTCTCTGTTAAACAGATATCTATCCTACTGTCAGTTACACCAGGTCTCTGTTAAACTGATATCTATCCTACTGTCAGTAACACCTCTGTTAAACTGATATCTATCCTACTGTCAGTAACACCAGGTCTCTGTTAAACTGATATCTATCCTACTGTCAGTAACACCAGGTCTCTGTTAAACTGATATCTATCCTACTGTCGGTAACACCAGGTCTCTGTTAAACTGATATCTATCCTACTGTCGGTAACACCAGGTCTCTGTTAAACTGATATCTATCCTACTGTCAGTTACACCAGGTCTCTGTTAAACTGATATCTATCCTACTGTCAGTAACACCAGGTCTCTGTTAAACTGATATCTATCCTTCTGTTAAACTGATATCTATCATACTGTCAGTAACACCAGGTCTCTGTTAAACTGATATCTATCCTACTGTCAGTAACACCAGGTCTCTGTTAAACTGATATCTATCCTACTGTCAGTAACACCAGGTCTCTGTTAAACTGATATTCATCCTACTGTCAGTAACACCAGGTCTCTGTTAAACTGATATCTATTCTACTGTCAGTAACACCAGGTCTCTGTTAAACTGATATCTATCCTACTGTCAGTAACACCAGGTTCTGTTAAACTGATATCTATCCTTCTGTTAAACTGATATCTATCATACTGTCAGTAACACCAGGTCTCTGTTAAACTGATATCTATCCTACTGTCAGTAACACCAGGTCTCTGTTAAACTGATATCTATCCTACTGTCAGTAACACCAGGTCTCTGTTAAACTGATATCTATTCTACTGTCAGTTACACCAGGTCTCTGTTAAACTGATATCTATCCTACTGTCAGTAACACCAGGTCTCTGTTAAACTGATATCTATCCTACTGTCAGTAACACCAGGTCTCTGTTAAACTGATATCTATCCTACTGTCAGTAACACCAGGTCTCTGTTAAACTGATATCTATCCTACTGTCAGTAACACCAGGTCTCTGTTAAACTGATATCTATCTTCACTGTCAGTAACACCTCTCTGTTAAACTGATATCTATCCTACTGTCAGTAACACCAGGTCTCTGTTAAACTGATATCTATCCTACTGTCAGTAACACCTCTCTGTTAAACTGATATCTATCCTACTGTCAGTAACACCAGGTCTCTGTTAAACTGATATCTATCCTACTGTCAGTAACACCAGGTCTCTGTTAAAAATGTTATGCATTAATATTAGAATATGTGCCTCGAAGTCTTTATGCCCTATACACGGAGTGGACAAAACATTAGGAACACCTTCCTTATATTGAGTTGTACTGCCTTTCTCCCTCAGAACGGCCTCAGTTCATCAGGGTATGGACTCTACAAGGTTGTCAAAAGCGTTCCACAGGGATGCTGGCCCATGTTGACTCTACAAGGTGTCGAAAGTTGCCCACAGTGATGCTGTCTCATTTTGACTCCAATGCTTCCCACAGTTGTGTCAAGTTGGCTGGATGTCCTTTGGGTGGTGAACCATTTTTGATACACACAGGAAACTGTTGAGTGTGAAAAACCCAGCAGCGTTGCAGTTCATGGCCCCTGCTACCATACCCCATTCAAAGGCACCTACTACCATACCCCATTCAAAGGCACCTACTACCATACCCCATTCAAAGGCACCTACTACCATACCCCGTTCAAAGGTACCTACTACCATACCCTGTTCAAAGGTACCTACTACCATACCCCTGTTCAAAGGCACCTACTACCATACCCTGTTCAAAGGCACCTACTACCATACCCCCTTCAAAGGCCCCTACTACCATACCCCGGGCTCAAAGGTACCTACTACCATACCCCTGTTCAAAGGCACCTACTACCATACCCTGTTCAAAGGCACCTACTACCATACCCTGTTCAAAGGCACCTACTACCATACCCTGTTCAAAGGCACCTACTACCATACCCTGTTCAAAGGCACCTACTACCATACCCCGTTCAAAGGCCCCTACTACCATACCCCCGTTCAAAGGCACCTACTACCATACCCTGTTCAAAGGCACCTACTACCATACCCTGTTCAAAGGCACCTACTACCATACCCTGTTCAAAGGCACCTACTACCATACCCCGTTCAAAGGCACCTACTACCATACCCCCCGTTCAAAGGCCCCTACTACCATACCCCGTTCAAAGGCTCCCTACTACCATACCCCTGTTCAAAGGCACCTACTACCATACCCTGTTCAAAGGCACCTACTACCATACCCTGTTCAAAGGCACCTACTACCATACCCCGCTTCAAAGGCACCTACTACCATACCTTCGCTCAAAGGCACCTACTACCATACCCCCCGTTCAAAGGCCCCTACTACCATACCCTGCTCAAAGGCCCCTACTACCATACCCCATTCAAAGGCACTACAATCTATTGTCTTGCCCATTCACCCTCTGAATGGCACATGCCGCAGGCTTAAAAATCCTTCTTAACCCGTCTCCTCCCCTTCATCTACATGTCTCCTCCTTCATCTACATGTCTCCTCCCCCTTCATCTACATGTCTCCTCCCCCTTCATCTACATGTCTCCTCCCCCTTCATCTACATGTCTCCTCCCACTTCATCTACACTGATTGAAGTCGATTTAACAGGTGGCATCAATAAGGGATCATAGATTACACCTGGGTTCACCTGGTCAGTCGTTGTCATGGAAAGAGCAGGTGTTCTTAATGATCTGTCCTGTGTCTGCCCCATAATGATTTGTACAGTCAGTGTATTAAATTAAATTGAAGTTGAAACTCCCTGCGATGTTAGCTGTGATTATTGATCACACTGACAACCTGTACAGACTGAAGGCAACATCTAAATGTCATGACTGAAGTGGATATTTTTATTTGTTGATAATAAATTGACATTTAACATCCATTGGACAAATAATTTAAATAAAAGTGGCACTTCTAAAAAAAAATAAAAAAAATCAACTTCTCTCACAGAGCTGAATAGATCACCTGTTTATCCATGTGTGGTATGTTCCCATTGAGGTCTAAGCTACAGTAAGAGGGTAGGGACAGAGACAGCTAAGTTTAGACAGAAAGATTAGGCATGATTATCTCTGACTCGCCCTCGCTCTCTCTCTCTCTCTGTGTGAGCGGTTATTTAGGGGAGGGCGTGACCGTGTCAGGACAGGAGAGAATTACAGCATTAGGAGAAACTAGAGACGTCCCCTATCTGACAGAATATACAGCATTACACCCCAAACAGGTGATGTCCCCTACCTGATAGACACGCTATACAGTATTACTACTGACAGACAGACTACAGTCGGTGATGGTTGGAGACCTGACAGACTACAGCATTACAGCCGGTGATGGTTGGAGACCTGACCGACTACAGCATTACAGCCAGTGATGGTTGGAGACCTGACAGACTACAGCCGGTGATGGTTGGAGACCTGACAGACTACAGCATTACAGCCGGTGATGGTTGGAGACCTGACAGACTACAGCATTACAGCCGGTGATGGTTGGAGACCTGACAGACTACAGCATTACAGTCGGTGATGGTTGGAGACCTGACAGACTACAGTCGGTGATGGTTGGAGACCTGACAGACTACAGCATTACAGTCGGTGATGGTTGGAGACCTGACAGACTACAGAATTACAGCCGGTGATGGTTGGAGACCTGACAGACTACAGCATTACAGCCGGTGATGGTTGGAGACCTGCCAGACTACAGCATTACAGCCGGTGATGGTTGGAGACCAGACAGACTACAGCATTACGCGGTGATGGTTGGAGACCTGACAGACTACAGCATTACAGTCGGTGATGGTTGGAGACCTGACAGACTACAGCCGGTGATGGTTGGAGACCTGACAGACTACAGCATTAGTCGGTGATGGTTGGAGACCTGACAGACTACAGCCGGTGATGGTTGGAGACCTGACAGACTACAGTCGGTGATGGTTGGAGACCTGACAGACTACAGCATTACAGCCGGTGATAGTTGGAGACCTGACAGACTACAGCATTACAGCGGTGATGGTTGGAGACCTGACAGACTACAGCATTACAGCCGGGATGGTTGGAGACCTGACAGACTACAGCATTACAGCCGGTGATGGTTGGAGACCTGACCGACTACAGCCGGTGATGGTTGGAGACCTGACAGACTACAGCATTACAGCCGGTGATGGTTGGAGTAGAGGAGATATATCAATTGAACAACCAGGTAAGTTTCTGTCTGGTCATGTTTTAAAGTATTAGTTATTGTGGTAGTTATAGCATTAGTAAGGTATTAGGTATTGTGGTAGTTATAGCATTAGTAAGGTATTAGTTATAGCATTAGTTATAGTGGTAGTTATAGCATTAGTATAGTGGTAGTTATAGCATTAGTATAGTGGTAGTTATAGCATTAGTATAGTGGTAGTTATAGCATTAGTATAGTGGTAGGTATAGTGGTAGTTATAGCATTAGTATAGTGGTAGTTATAGTGTCAGTGACTTCATTAGCTGTGGTTGCTTATGTGTATACAGTTGAATCGTCAGCATACATGGACACACATGCTTTGTTTAATGCCAGTGGCAGGTCATTTGTAAAAATAGAAAAGAGTAGAGGGCCCAGAGAGCTACCCTGCGGTACACCACACTTTACATGTTTGACTTTAGAGAAGCTTCCATTAAAGAAAACCCTCTGAGTTATTCTAGATAGATGTCTCTGAATCCACGGTATGGCAGAGGTTGAAAAGCCATAACACACAAGTTATGTTACGGTCAATAATATCAAAGAATGCACTGAAATCTAACATTAATTATAGCATTAGTATAGTGGTAGTTATAGTGGTAGTTATAGCATTAGTATAGTGGTAGTTATAGCATTAGTATAGTGGTAACTATAGTGGTAGTTATAGCATTAGTATAGTGGTAACTATAGTGGTAGTTATAGCATTAGTATAGTGGTAGTTATAGTGGTAGTTATAGCATTAGTATGGTGGTAGTTATAGCATTAGTATAGTGGTAGTTATAGCATTAGTATAGTGGTAGTTATAGTGGTAGTTATAGCATTAGTATAGTGGTAGTTATAGCATTAGTATAGTGGTAGTTATAGCATTAGTATAGTGGTAGTTATAGTGGTAGTTATAGCATTAGTATGGTGGTAGTTATAGCATTAGTATAGTGGTAGCTATAGCATTAGTATAGTGGTAGTTATAGTGGTAGTTATAGCATTAGTATGGTGGTAGTTATAGCATTAGTATAGTGGTAGTTATAGCATTAGTATAGTGGTAGTATAGTGGTAGTTATAGCATTAGTATGGTGGTAGTTATGGTGGTAGTTAGTATTAGTATGGTGGTAGTTATAGCATTAGTATGGTGGTAGTTATAGCATTAGTATAGTGGTAGTTATAGCATTAGTATGTGGTAGTTATAGCATTGGTGTAGTTATAGTGGTAGTTATAGCATTAGTATAGTGGTAGTTTCGTATAGTGGTAGTTATAGCATTAGTATAGTGGTAGTTATAGCATTAGTATAGTTATAGTGGTAGCTATAGCATTAGTATGGTGGTAGTTATAGCATTAGTATGGTGGTAGTTATAGCATTAGTATGGTGGTAGTTATAGCATTAGTATAGTGGTAGTTATAGCATTAGTATAGTGGTTATAGCATTATATGTGGTAGTTATAGCATTAGTATAGTGGTAGTTATAGCATTAGTATAGTGGTAGTTATAGCATTAGTATGGTGGTAGTTATAGCATTAGTATAGTGGTAGTTATAGTGGTAGCTATAGCATTAGTATGGTGGTAGTTATAGCATTAGTATGGTGGTAGTTATAGCATTAGTATGGTGGTAGTTATAGCATTAGTATGGTGGTAGTTATAGTGATAGTTATAGTGGTAGTTATAGCATTAGTATGGTGGTAGTTATAGCATTAGTATAGTGGTAGTTATAGTGGTAGTTATAGCATTAGTATAGTGGTAGTTATAGCATTAGTATAGTGGTATTAGTATGGTAGTTATAGCATTAGTATAGTGGTAGTTATAGCATTTAGTATAGTGGTAGTTATAGCATTAGTATAAGTTATAGTGGTAGTTATAGCATTAGTATAGTGGTAGTTATAGCATTAGTATGGTGGTAGTTATAGTGGTAGTTATAGCATTAGTATGGTAGTTATAGCATTAGTATAGTGGTAGTTATGGTGGTAGTTATATCATTAGTATAGTGGTAGTTATAGCATTAGTATAGTGTATAAGTTATTAGTTATAGCATTAGTATAGTGGTAGTTATAGCATTAGTATAGTGGTAGTTATAGCATTATTAGTTATAGCATTAGTATGGTGGTAGTTATGGCATTAGTATGGTGGTAGTTATAGCATTAGTATGGTGGTAGTTATAGCATTAGTATGCATTAGTATGGTGGTAGTTATAGCATTAGTATAGGTGGTAGTTATAGCATTAGTATAGTGGTAGTTATAGCATTAGTATAGTGGTAGTTATAGTGGTAGTTATAGCATTAGTATAGTGGTAGTTATAGCATTAGTATGGTGGTAGTTATAGTTAGTATGCAATTAGTATGGTAGTTATAGCATTAGTATAGTGGTAGTTATAGCATTAGTATAGTGGTAGTTATAGCATTAGTATAGTGGTAGTTATAGTGGTAGTTATAGCATTAGTATAGTGGTAGTTATAGCATTAGTATGGTGGTTAGTTATTAGCATTAGTATGGTGGTAGTTATAGCATTAGTATAGTGGTAGTTATAGCATTAGTATGGTGGTGGTAGTTATGGCATTAGTTAGTGGTAGTTAGCATTAGTATAGTGGTAGTTATGGCATTAGTATAGTGGTAGTTATAGCATTAGTATAGTGAAATGTAAGTGGTAGTTATAGTGGAGTTATAGCATTAGTATAGTGGTAGTTATAGCATGGTATGGTGTAGTATAGCATTAGTTAGGGTAGTTATAGTGGTAGTTATAGCATTAGTATAGTGGTAGTTATAGCATTAGTATTAGTGGTAGTTATAGCATTAGTATAGTGGTAGCATTATAGTGGTAGTTTATAGCATTAGTATAGTGGTAGTTATAGCATTAGTATAGTGGTAGTTATAGCATTAGTGGTAGTTATAGCATTAGTATAGTGGTAGTTATAGCATTAGTATAGTGGTAGTTATAGCATTAGTATAGTGGTAGTTATAGCATTAGTATAGTGGTAGTTATAGTGGTAGTTATAGCATTAGTATAGTGGTAGTTATAGCATTAGTATGGTGGTAGTTATAGTGGAAGTTATAGCATTAGTATAGTGGTAGTTATAGCATTAGTATGGTGGTAGTTATAGCATTATAGCATTATAGTGGTAGTTATAGGTAGTTATAGGTAGTTAGCTATAGCATTAGTATAGTGGTAGTTATAGTGGTAGTTATAGCATTAGTATGGTGGTAGTTATAGCATTAGTATGGTGGTAGTTATAGCATTAGTATAGTGGTAGTTATAGCATTAGTATGGTGGTAGTTATAGCATTAGTATAGTGGTAGTTATAGTGGTAGTTATAGCATTAGTATAGTGGTAGTTATAGCATTAGTATAGTGGTAGCTATAGCATTAGTATAGTGGTAGTATTTAGTATAGCATTAGTATGGTGGTAGTTATAGCATTAGTATAGTGGTAGTTATAGCATTAGTATAGTGGTAGTTATAGTGGTAGTTATAGCATTAGTATGGTGGTAGTTATAGCATTAGTATAGTGGTAGTTATAGCATTAGTATGGTGGTAGTTATAGCATTAGTATGGTGGTAGTTATAGCATTAGTATGGTGGTAGTTATAGCATTAGTATAGTGGTAGTTATAGTGGTAGTTATAGCATTAGTATAGTGGTAGTTATAGCATTAGTATGGTGGTAGTTATAGCATTAGTATGGTGGTAGTTATAGCATTAGTATAGTGGTAGTTATAGCATTAGTATAGTGGTAGTTATAGCATTAGTATAGTGGTAGTTATAGCATTAGTATAGTGGTAGTTATAGTGGTAGTTATAGCATTAGTATAGTGGTAGTTATAGTGGTAGTTATAGCATTAGTATAGTGGTAGCTATAGCATTAGTATAGTGGTAGTTATAGCATTAGTATAGTGGTAGGTAGTTATAGCATTAGTATGGTGGTAGTTATAGCATTAGTATGGTGGTAGCATTATATAGTGGTAGTTATAGCATTAGTATAGTGGTAGTTATAGTAGTTTATAGCATTAGTATGGTGGTAGTTATAGCATTAGTATAGTGGTAGTTATAGCATTAGTATGGTGGTAGTTATAGCATTAGTATAGTGGTAGTTATAGTGGTAGTTATAGCATTAGTATAGTGGTAGTTATAGCATTAGTATAGTGGTAGTTATAGTGGTAGTTATAGCATTAGTATAGTGGTAGTTATAGCTTAGTATGGTGGTAGTTATAGTGGTAGTTATAGCATTAGTATAGTGGTAGTTATATCATTATAGCATTAGTATAGTTATAGTGGTAGTTATAGCATTAGTATAGTGGTAGTTATAGTGGTAGTTATAGCATTAGTATAGTGGTAGTTATAGCATTAGTATAGTGGTAGTTATAGCATTAGTATAGTGGTAGTTATAGCATTAGTATAGTGGTAGTTATAGCATTAGTATAGTGGTAGTTATATTATAGCATTAGTATGTGGTAGTTATAGCATTAGTATATAGTGGTAGTTATAGCATTAGTATGGTGGTAGTTATAGCATTAGTATGGTGGTAGTTATAGCATTAGTATGGTGGTAGTTATAGCATTAGTATAGTGGTAGTTATAGCATTAGTTAGTGGTAGTTATAGTGGTAGTTAGTTAGTATAGTGGTAGTTATAGCATTAGTATAGTGGTAGTTATAGTGGTAGTATGGTATTAGTTATAGCATTAGTATGGTGGTAGTTATAGCATTAGTATGGTGGTAGTTATAGCATTAGTATAGTGGTAGTTATAGCATTAGTATAGTGGTAGTTATAGCATTAGTATAGTGGTAGCTATAGCATTAGTATAGTGGTAGTTATAGTGGTAGTTATAGCATTAGTATAGTGGTAGTTATAGCATTAGTATGGTGGTAGTTATAGTGGAAGTTATAGCATTAGTATAGTGGTAGTTATAGCATTAGTATGGTGGTAGTTATAGCATTAGTATAGTGGTAGTTATAGTGGTAGTTATAGCATTAGTATAGTGGTAGTTATAGCATTAGTATAGTGGTAGTTATAGTGGTAGTTATAGCATTAGTATGGTGGTAGTTATAGCATTAGTATAGTGGTAGTTATAGTGGTAGTATGGTATTAGTTATAGCATTAGTATGGTGGTAGTTATAGCATTAGTATGGTGGTAGTTATAGCATTAGTATAGTGGTAGTTATAGCATTAGTATAGTGGTAGTTATAGCATTAGTATAGTGGTAGTTATAGCATTAGTATAGTGGTTAGTATAGTGGTAGTTATAGTGGTAGTTATAGCATTAGTATAGTGGTAGTTATAGCATTAGTATAGTGGTAGTTATAGCATTAGTATAGTGGTAGTTATAGCATGTATGGTGGTAGTTATAGCATTAGTATAGTGGTGAATAGTTATAGCATTAGTTATAGTGGTAGTTATAGCATTAGTATAGTGGTAGTTATAGTGGTAGTTATAGCATTAGTATAGTGGTAGTTATAGCATTAGTATAGTGGTAGTTATAGCATTAGTATAGTGGTAGTTATAGCATTAGTATGGTGGTAGTTATAGTGGTAGTTATAGCATTAGTATAGTGGTAGTTATAGCATTAGTATAGTGGTAGTTATAGCATTAGTATAGTGGTAGTTATAGCATTAGTATAGTGGTAGTTATAGCATTAGTATAGTGGTAGTTATAGCATTAGTATAGTAGTATAGCATTAGTATAGTGGTAGTTATAGCATTAGTATAGTGGTAGTTATAGCATTAGTATAGTGGTAGTTATAGTGGTAGTTATAGCATTAGTATGGTGGTAGTTATAGCATTAGTATAGTGGTAGTTATAGCATTAGTATGGTGGTAGTTATAGCATTAGTATAGTGGTAGTTATAGCATTAGTATAGTGTGGTTAGTATAGTGGTGGTTATAGCATTAGTATAGTGGTAGTTATAGTGGTAGTTATAGCATTAGTATAGTGGTAGTTATAGCATTAGTATAGTGGTAGTTATAGTGGTGGTTATGGCATTAGTGGTAGTTATAGCATTAGTATAGTGGTAGTTATATCATTAGTATAGTGGTAGTTATAGTGGTAGTTATAGCATTAGTATAGTGGTAGTTATAGCATTAGTATGGTGGTAGTTATAGCATTAGTATGGTGGTAGTTATAGCATTAGTATAGTGGTAGTTATAGCATTAGTATAGTGGTAGTTATAGCATTAGTATGTGGTAGTTATAGCATTAGTTATAGTTAGTTATAGTGGTAGTTATAGCATTAGTATTAGTAGTTATAGTTATAGTGGTAGTTATAGCATTAGTATGGTGGTAGTTATAGCATTAGTATAGTGGTAGCTATAGCATTAGTATAGTGGTAGTTATAGTGGTAGTTATAGCATTAGTATAGTGGTAGCTATAGCATTAGTATAGTGGTAGTTATGGTGGTAGTTATAGTGGTAGTTATAGCATTAGTATAGTGGTAGTTATAGCATTTATAGTGGTAGCTATAGCATTAGTATAGTGGTAGTTATGTTATAGCATTAGTATAGTGGTAGCTATAGCATTAGTATAGTTATAGTGGTAGCTATAGCATTAGTATAGTGGTAGTTATGGTGGTAGTTATATCATTAGTATAGTGGTAGTTATAGCATTAGTATGGTGGTAGTTATAGTGGTAGTTATAGCATTAGTATAGTGGTAGTTATAGCATTAGTATAGTGGTAGTTATAGCATTAGTATGGTGGTAGTTATAGCATTAGTATGGTGGTAGTATAGTGGTAGTTATGGTGGTAGTTATAGCATTAGTATGGTGGTAGTTATAGCATTAGTATGGTGGTAGTTATAGTGGTAGTTATAGCATTAGTATAGTGGTAGTTATGGTGGTAGTTATAGCATTAGTATGGTGGTAGTTATGGTGGTAGTTATAGCATTAGTATGGTGGTAGTTATAGCATTAGTATAGTGGTAGTTATGGTGGTAGTTATAGTGGTAGTTATAGCATTAGTATAGTGGTAGTTATGGTGGTAGTTATAGCATTAGTATGGTGGTAGTTATAGCATTAGTATGGTGGTAGTTATAGCATTAGTATAGTGGTAGTTATAGTGGTAGTTATAGCATTAGTATAGTGGTAGTTATAGTGGTAGTTATAGCATTAGTATAGTGGTAGTTATAGTGGTAGTTATAGCATTAGTATAGTGGTAGTTATAGCATTAGTATAGTGGTAGTTATAGCATTAGTATGGTGGTAGTTATAGTGGTAGTTATAGCATTAGTATAGCATTAGTATGGTGGTAGTTATAGCATTAGTATGGTGGTAGTTATAGCATTAGTATGGTGGTAGTTATAGCATTAGTATAGTGGTAGTTATAGCATTAGTATAGTGGTAGTTATAGCATTAGTATAGTGGTAGTTATAGCATTAGTATGGTGGTAGTTATAGTGGTAGTATGGTGTAGTTATAGTGGTAGTTATAGCATTAGTATAGTGGTAGTTATAGTGGTAGTTATAGCATTAGTATAGTGGTAGTTATAGCATTAGTATAGTGGTAGTTATAGCATTAGTATAGTGGTAGTTATAGCATTAGTATAGTGGTAGTTATAGCATTAGTATGGTGGTAGTTATAGCATTAGTATAGTGGTAGTTATAGCATTAGTATGGTGGTAGTTATAGCATTAGTATAGTGGTAGTTATAGCATTAGTATAGTGGTAGTTATAGCATTAGTATAGTGGTAGTTATAGTGGTAGTTATAGCATTAGTATAGTGGTAGTTATAGTGGTAGTTATAGCATTAGTATGGTGGTAGTTATAGCATTAGTATAGTGGTAGTTATAGCAGTTAGCATTAGTATAGTGGTAGTTATAGCATTAGTATAGTGGTAGTTATAGTGGTAGTTATAGCATTAGTATAGTGGTAGTTATAGCATTAGTATAGTGGTAGTTATAGCATTAGTATAGTGGTAGTTATAGCATTAGTATAGTGGTAGTTATAGTGGTAGTTATAGCATTAGTATAGTGGTAGTTATAGCATTAGTATGGTGGTAGTTATGGCATTAGTATAGTGGTAGTTATAGTGGTAGTTATAGCATTAGTATGGTGGTAGTTATAGCATTAGTATAGTGGTAGTTATAGCATTAGTATAGTGGTAGTTATAGCATTAGTATGGTGGTAGTTATAGTGGTAGTTATAGCATTAGTATAGTGGTAGTTATAGCATTAGTATGGTGGTAGTTATAGCATTAGTATAGTGGTAGTTATAGCATTAGTATAGTGGTAGTTATAGTGGTAGTTATAGCATTAGTATAGTGGTAGTTATAGCATTAGTATGGTGGTAGTTATAGTGGTAGTTATAGCATTAGTATAGTGGTAGTTATAGTGTTAGTTATAGCATTAGTATAGTGGTAGTTATAGCATTAGTATGGTGGTAGTTATAGCATTAGTATAGTGGTAGTTATAGTGGTAGTTATAGTGGTAGTTATAGCATTAGTATAGTGGTAGTTATAGCATTAGTATGGTGGTAGTTATAGCATTAGTATGGTGGTAGTTATAGCATTAGTATAGTGGTAGTTATAGCATTAGTATAGTGGTAGTTATAGCATTAGTATGGTGGTAGTTATAGCATTAGTATGGTGGTAGTTATAGCATTAGTATAGTGGTAGTTATAGCATTAGTATGGTGGTAGTTATAGTGGTAGTTATAGCATTAGTATAGTGGTAGTTATAGTGGTAGTTATAGCATTAGTATGGTGGTAGTTATAGCATTAGTATAGTGGTAGCTATAGCATTAGTATAGTGGTAGTTATAGCATTAGTATAGTGGTAGCTATAGCATTAGTATAGTGGTAGTTATAGCATTAGTATGGTGGTAGTTATAGCATTAGTATAGTGGTAGTTATAGCATTAGTAGTGGTAGTTATAGCATTGGTATAGTGGTAGTTATAGCATTAGTATAGTGGTAGTTATAGCATTAGTATAGTGGTAGTTATAGCATTAGTATAGTGGTAGTTATAGCATTGTAGTTAGTTATAGTGGTAGTTATAGTGTATAGTGGTAGTTATAGCATTAGTATAGTGGTAGTTATAGCATTAGTATAGTGGTAGTTATAGCATTAGTATAGTGGTAGTTATAGCATTAGTATAGTGGTAGTTATAGTGGTAGTTATAGCATTAGTATGGTGGTAGTTATAGCATTAGTATGGTGGTAGTTATAGCATTAGTATGGTGGTAGTTATAGCATTAGTATGGTGGTAGTTATAGTGGTAGTTATAGCATTAGTATAGTGGTAGTTATAGCATTAGTATAGTGGTAGTTATAGCATTAGTATAGTGGTAGTTATAGCATTAGTATAGTGGTAGTTATAGCATTAGTATAGTGGTAGTTATAGCATTAGTATAGTGGTAGTTATAGCATGGTAGTATAGCATTAGTATAGTGGTAGTATAGTGGTAGTTATAGTGGTAGTATGGTGGTAGTTATAGCATTAGTATGGTGGTAGTTATAGCATTAGTATAGTGGTAGCTATAGCATTAGTATGGTGGTAGTTATAGTGGTAGTTATAGCATTAGTATAGTGGTAGTTATAGCATTAGTATGGTGGTAGTATAGTGGTAGTTATAGCATTAGTATAGTTATAGCATTAGTAGTGGTATAGCATTAGTATAGTGGTAGCTATAGCATTAGTATAGTGGTAGTTATAGCATTAGTATAGTGGTAGTTATAGCATTAGTATAGTGGTAGTTATAGCATTAGTATAGTGGTAGTTATAGCATTAGTATAGTGGTAGTTATAGCATTAGTATAGTGGTAGTTATAGCATTAGTATGGTGGTAGTTATAGTGGTAGTATGGTGTAGTTATAGTGGTAGTTATAGCATTAGTATAGTGGTAGTTATAGTGGTAGTTATAGCATTAGTATAGTGGTAGTTATAGTGGTAGTTATAGCATTAGTATAGTGGTAGTTATAGCATTAGTATGGTGGTAGTTATAGCATTAGTATGGTGGTAGTTATAGTGGTAGTTATAGCATTAGTATAGTGGTAGTTATAGCATTAGTATAGTGGTAGTTATAGCATTAGTATAGTAGTTATAGCATTAGTATAGTGGTAGTTATAGCATTAGTATAGTGGTAGTTATAGCATTAGTATAGTGGTAGTTATAGTGGTAAGTGAATTTTCTAAAAACATTTAAGCTGAAATACAACATTTCCATAAGTATTCAGACCCCTTACTCAGCACCTTTGGCAGCGATTACAGCCCAGAGTCGTCTTGTGTATGACGCTACATGCTTGGTACATTTGTATTTGTGTGTGCCTTTCTGTTTACCTTTCCAAATCATGTTCAGTCATCCTAGAATTGTTAGCTGGGCAGAACCTCAGTAGATGCCTACTGGGCTAAATCTCTCCCACTGGTGCCTCACCAGAGTACTGGTAGAGAGGATCCCCTGGTAGAGTACTGGTAGAGAGGGTCCCCTGGTAGAGTACTGGTAGAGAGGATCCCCTGGTAGAGTACTGGTAGAGAGGATCCCCTGGTAGAGTACTGGTAGAGAGGATCCCCTGGTAGAGTACTGGTAGAGAGGATCCCCTGGTAGAGTACTGGTAGAGAGGATCCCCTGGTAGAGTACTGGTAGAGAGGATCCCCTGGTAGAGTACTGGTAGAGAGGATCCCCTGGTAGAGTACTGGTAGAGAGGATCCCCTGGTAGAGTACTGGTAGAGAGGGTCCCCTGGTAGAGTACTGGTAGAGAGGATCCCCTGGTAGAGTACTGGTAGAGAGGATCCCCTGTTAGAGTACTGGTAGAGAGGATCCCCTGTTAGAGTACTGGTAGAGAGATCCCCTGGTAGAGTACTGGTAGAGAGAGATCTGGTAGAGTACTGGTAGAGAGGATCCCCTGGTAGAGTACTGGTAGAGGATCCCCTGGTAGAGTACTGGTAGAGAGGGTCCCCTGGTAGAGTACTGGTAGAGAGGATCCCCTGGTAGAGTGCTGGTAGAGGATCCCTGGTAGAGTGCTGGTAGAGAGGATCCCCTGGTAGAGTGCTGGTAGAGAGGATCCCCTGGTAGAGTACTGGTAGAGAGGATCCCCTGGTAGAGTACTGGTAGAGAGGGTCCCCTGGTAGAGTACTGGTAGAGAGGATCCCCTGGTAGAGTACTGGTAGAAAGGATCCCCTGTTTGTGATCTGGTTTACCAAACCTTCATGAAGAGGGATCTGTTCTTCTTTCTACATCAGAAGCCTCGTTGACTTGAACCAGCAACCCTAGCCGATACAGGACCAGGAGACCAGTCAACTCATTGGTTTCTGCGCCGTAGAGTTGGGGACCTCCACCGGGTAACGATGCCGGCAGAAACCCACCCACCGGGGACGGGACCTGCCAGGCTCTGTGCCAAACCCTGGTCTCTCAGAACGGGATCCAGAGAAACACGGCTGACATCTCCAAGTCTCTCCTCTACACATCACTGATGGGGCTGCTACTGGTTGTAGACAAAGAGGTGAGTGTTACTATACACATATACTGTACATACAAACACATCACTGATGGGGCTGCTACTGGTTGTAGACAAAGAGGTGAGTGTTACTATACACATGTACATACAACACATCACGGATGGGGCTGCTACTGGTTGTAGGTAGCGTAGCAGCCCCACAGGTAGCGTAGCAGCCCCACAGGTAGCGTAGCAGCCCCACAGGTAGCGTAGCATAGTGGTAGCGTAGCAGCCCCACAGGTAGCGAGCTAACCCCACAGGTACTGTCTCTAACCCTGTCACTGGTACTGTCTCTAACCCTGTCACTGGTACTGTCTCTAACCCTGTCACTGGTACTGTCTCTAACCCTGTCACTGGTACTGTCTCTAACCCTGTCACTGGTACTGTCTCTAACCCTGTCACTGGTACTGTCTCTAACCCTGTCACTGGTACTGTCTCTAACCCTGTCACTGGTACTGTCTCTAACCCTGTCACTGGTACTGTCTCTAACCCTGTCACTGGTACTGGTACTCTAACCCTGTCACTGGTACTGTCTCTAACCCTGTCACTGGTACTGTCTCTAACCCTGTCACTGGTACTGTCTCTAACCCTGTCACTGGTACTGTCTCTAACCCTGTCACTGGTACTACTGTCTCTAACCCTGTCACTGGTACTGTCTCTAACCCTGTCACTGGTAGTACTGTCTCTAACCCTGTCACTGGTACTGTCTCTAACCCTGTCACTGGTACTGTCTCTAACCCTGGTCACTGGTACTGTCTCTAACCCTGTCACAGGTACTGTCTCTAACCCTGTCACAGGTACAACCCTGTGGTTCCCTGTCACTGTACTGTAATGTCACAGGTATAACCCTGTCAGCAGTGTGTGTGTAGGATAAACCTCCTCTGAGCCGAACCAGATAAACAGGCTTAATCTGGCTCACACACACGTTCCCATAAGACACACTCAAATTGGCATCCCTCACAGAAAAGAGAACTAACAAAGAAAAATCACTTTGACAACCGAACCAAAACAGAAAGGGGTTTCAAAATGAGTTCTGACCAACCATGGGTTCCCACTAGGAAGGGGTTCTAAAAGACACCCACCATGGGTTCCCACTAGGAAGGGGTTCTAAAAGACACCCACCATGGGTTCCCACTAGGAAGGGGTTCTAAAGACACCCACCATGGGTTCCCCACTAGGAAGGGGTTCTAAAAGACACCCACCATGAGTTCCCACTAGGAAGGGGTTCCCAAAAAGACACCATTACCATGAGTTCCCACTAGGAAGGGGTTCTAAAAGACACCCACCATGGGTTCCCCACTAGGAAGGGGTTCTAAAAGACACCCACCATGAGATCCTATAGCACTAGGAAGGGGTTCTAAAAGACACCCACCATGGGTTCCCACTAGGAAGGGTTCTAAAAGACACCCACCATGGGTTCCCACTAGGAAGGGGTTCTAAAGACACCCACCATGAGTTCCCACTAGGAAGGGGTTCTAAAAGACACCCACCATCCATAGAAGTTCCCACTAGGAAGGGGTTCTAAAAGACACCCACCATGGGTTCCCACTAGAAGGGTTCCACACTAGGAAGGAAGTTCTAAAAGACACCCACCATGGGTTCCCACTAGGAAGGAATGGGTTCTAAAAGACACCCACCATGAGATCCCACTAGGAAGGGGTTCTAAAAGACACCCTCCATGAGATCCCACTAGGAAGGGGTTCTAAAAGACACCCACCATGAGATCCCACTAGGAAGGAGTTCTAAAGACACCCACCATGGGTTCCCACTAGGAAGGGGTTCTAAAGACACCCACCATGAGATCCCACTAGCAAGGGGTTCTAAAAAGACACCCACCATGAGATCCCACTAGCAAGGGGTTCTAAAAGACACCCACCATGAGATCCCACTAGGAAGGGGTTCTAAAAGACACCCACCATGAGATCCCACTAGGAAGGGGTTCTAAAAGACACCCACCATGGGTTCCCACTAGGAAGGGGTTCTAAAAGACACCCACCATGGGATCCCACTAGGAAGGGGTTCTAAAAGACACCCACCATGCGATCCCACTAGGAAGGGATTCTAAAAGACACCCACCATGGGTTCCCACTAGGAAGGGGTTCTAAAAGACACCCACCATGGGTTCCCACTAGGAAGGGGTTCTAAAAGACACCCACCATGGGTTCCCACTAGGACTGTCCCACTGACTGTCCCTTTCACCTCAGCTCTGACTGTCCCTTTCACCTCAGCTCTGACTGTCCCTTTCACCTCAGCTCTGACTGTCCCTTTCACCTCAGCTCTGACTGTCCCTTCACCTCAGCTCTGACTGTCCCTTCACCTCAGCTCTGACTGTCCCTTCACCTCAGCTCTGACTGTCCCTTCACCTCAGCTCTGACTGTCCCTTCACCTCAGCTCTGACTGTCCCTTCACCTCAGCTCTGACTGTCCCTTCACCTCAGCTCTGACTGTCCCTTCACCTCAGCTCTGACTGTCCCTTCACCTCAGCTCTGACTGTCCCTTCACCTCAGCTCTGACTGTCCCTTTCACCTCAGCTCTGACTGTCCCTTCACCTCAGCTCTGACTGTTCCCTTGATAGTGGTAGTTATCACCTCAGCTCTGACTGTCCCTTTCACCTCAGCTCTGACTGTCCCTTTCACCTCAGCTCTGACTGTCCCTTTCACCTCAGCTCTGACTGTCGTCTGAATCTCCTCCACAGAAAGAAAAGCTCAAGGTTGGGAGTGGAAGAGTCGGCTGACTTCCCTATACCTCAGTTATGAAACCCTTAAGTCTGACTTGTGTTTGACGTGCTGATGTGTAGTTCAGGAGTGATGAGTGTGTGTGTCAGGGTGATGTGTCTGATATCTGTCAGGGTGATGTGTGCTGCATGTCAGGGTGATGTGTGTGTCAGGGTGATGTGTGTCAGTGGTGTTTGTGTTTGATGTGGTGTGATGTGTGTGTGTGTCAGGGTGATGTGTGTGTCAGGGTGATGTGTGTGGGTGTGTGTGTCAGGGTGGTGTGTGTGTGTCAGGGTGATGTGTGTGTGTGTCAGGGTGATGTGTGTGTCAGGGTGATGTGTGTGTGTCAGGGTGATGTGTGTGTGTCAGGGTGATGTGGTGTTATGGCAGCATGTGTCAGGGTGATGTGTGTGTGTGTCAGGGTGATGTGTGTGTGTGTCAGGGTGATGTGTGTGTGTCAGGGTGATGTGTGTGTAGTGTCAGGGTGATGTGTGTGTGTGTCAGGGTGATGTGATGTGTGTGTCAGGGTGATGTGTGTGTGTGTCATGGTGGTGATTTAGTCAGGGTAGTGTGTGTCAGGGTGATGTGTGTGTGTGCATGTGTGTGTCAGGGTGATGTGTGTCAGGGTGATGTGTGTGTGTGTGTGATGTGTGTGTGTGTGTCAGGGTGATGTGTGTGTGTCAGGTGATGTGTGTGTGTGTCAGGGTGATGTGTGTGTGTGTCAGGGTGATGTGTGTGTGTGGGTGATGTGTGTGTCAGGGGTGATGTGTGTGTGTGTGTGTGTGTGTGGGTGTCATGTGTGATGTGTGTGTGTGTGTGTGTGTCAGGTGATGTGTGTGTGTGTGATGTGTGTCAGGGTGATGTGTGTGTGTGTGTGTGTCAGGGGTGATGTGTGTGTGTTATAGCATGTATGTGTGTGTGTCAGGGTGATGTGTGTGTGTGTGTGTGTGTCAGGGGTGATGTGTGTCAGTGTGTGTGTCAGTTATGTGTGTGTGTGTGTGTGTCAGGGTGATGTGTGTGTGTGTGTCAGGGTGATGTGTGTGTCAGGGTGAGGGAAATTTGGGAAATCGGTTCAAGGGTAGGTAACATAAACGTAACCACATGTAACATATGAATCTGCATTAGTATACATCAAAAGTCCCAATGCAAAATTACACTTCACTTTGACATTTTTATAAGTTTTATTACTTAAAACCGATCAGAATGCCAGGTATGATGTAATATGGAGGATCTGACAGGTGTAATGGGAACTCAAATAACTTCAAATGAGACTTCAAATTAGATCCTTTTACTCATGACTATTGGTTTCAATTAGATTTTCATCCAACTTATTAGCAAATACTTAAATGTATTGTTACAAAACTTGCATTAGTAGGCTGCTAGCCAACTAGCCTGTTAGCCCTTACCTGCTTGCTAATGTTAAGGTAATGTTAGCACTGACCCTTATTGATAATGGCGCCCAGAGGGGAGGGCTGACGTTTTTCGGCTCCTAACCAACTGTGCTATTTTGTTTGTTATTCATTTTGTTCATAATGTTGCTGCTACCGTCTCTTATGACCTATAAGAGCTTCTGGAGTTATAGCAGAACAGCGATTACTCACCTCCGAACTGGACAAATATTTTTCTTTAATGAGTCCGACGCGAAGGATATACTGCTTCTCAGAGACAAGTCCCAAACCCTGTCACCGTGTGAAGAAAAGACAGCGGAGAAGGGTTCCTTGTAAGAATTTGCAGAGAAGTAGACGAACCACAACTACTCTCCATATTATTGGCTAACTTCAATCATTGGAAAAGAAACTGGATGATCAACGATTAAGACTTCCAACGGGACATTTAAAAACTGTAATATCTTATTGCAACGTACGCCTCTTGGAAGAGGGAACGCAACACCCTGCTACAGCATCAACTTCCCGTGGGAGTGAAAGAGGTATGGGACTGTAGTAACAATGGGATAATTAAACCCACCTGACCCTGCTGCTCTGAGCTCACCTGTGGTTAGTGATTGAGGTGTGATGGTTGTGAGTTTGGATGATTTGTTTAGTTTATGTGCTGCAGAAAATATGGATATATATACAAAATGGATGCCTCTGTCATCGCCAAGTTTATTGAAGCGCCCTCTGTTGATCGTTTGGTGGGGTTGAGGAAAGTAGACCTTTTCGCTATAGCTTACCATTATGGACTCTTTATCCCCGAGAAAACCCTAAAGGCGGCTGAGCTTTTTGGTGCTAGTCAGTGGAGGGTTTAATGAGAAAACAAATTTTCTCTTTGAAAGATGAGGAGAGGGAGGCTTCAGGAGAGGAGACGGGTAGACCTTCCGATGCCAAGTCGGAGGACCCCCTTTATCTTCTGCTTCGGGTCGTTCAGATGGGACCGCTAGGCTGAAGGAGAGGAGGAGGACCGGAGGAGGAGGAGGACCGCTAGGCTGAAGGTGACGCTGGCCCGGTTAGAAGCAGAAGATAAGCAAAAAGATAAAGCGAGACAGATGAAGTTCGATTTATAAATTATGAAAATCGACAAGAGGTGTGACTCCACAACCTGCCAGTCATCGTACCTGCTTCGATGTGATTCAAAATATTGCGTTAGTCCCTCCGTTTCGGGAGTCGAAAGTTGATTCTTATTTCTCTGCGTTTGAGCGTGTGGCCCCTGCTGCGCTGCATTGGCCTCTAGAGGTTTGGCCGCTCCTGTTACAATGTAAATTGTCTGGGAAAGCCCAGGAAGTAGTAGCTGCTCTCTCCCTGGACGACAGTTTACACTACGATATGGTTAAAACTGCCGTGTTGCGGGCTTATGAGTTGGTGCCTGAAGCTTATAGGCAGCGCTTCAGGAACCACAAGAAACCCTGTCACCGTACATTTGTTGAATTTGCTAGGGACAAAGAGTCTCTGTTTAGTCGCTGGTGTTCAGCCAGCAAAAGCTAACACCTTTGCTGATATTCAGGAGTTGATGCTGTTGGAGGACTTTAAAATCAACCTCCCAGATAGAATTGTAGTTCATTTAACCGAACAGAAAGTGATGACATTGGCCCAAGCAGCAGTGTTGGCAGATGAGTCCGCTTTTACACACAAGACTGTCTTTGGTGCGCCTCGTTTTGAAGGCCGGACGATTACGGCATCAGTGCCTCGTTCAGGTCGCTTCTCCTCCGACCCTAAGCCTTTCGCACGAAATTCATTAATGTTTTTACTGTCACCAAAAGGGTCACGTGATTGCGGACTGCCCAGTTTTTAAAAGTTTTTTATTTCACCTTTATTTAACCAGGTAGGCTAGTTGAGAACAAGTTCTCATTGACAACTGTGACCTGGCCAAGATAAAGCAAAGCAGTTCAACACATACAACGACACAGAGTTACACATGGAGTAAAACAAACATACAGTCAATAATACAGTATAAACAAGTCTATATACGATGTGAGCAAATGAGGTGAGATAAGGGAGGTAAAGGCAAAAAAAAGGCCATGGTGGCAAAGTAAATACAATATAGCAAGTAAAACACTGGAATGGTAGATTTGCAGTGGAAGAATGTGCAAAGTAGAGAGAAATAATGGGGTGCAAAGGAGCTAAATAAATAAATACAGTAGAGGAAGAGGTAGTTGTTTGGGCTAAATTATAGATGGGCTATGTACAGGTGCAGTAAACTGTGAGCTGCTCTGACAGCTGGTGCTTAAAGCTAGTGAGGGAGATAAGTGTTTCTAGTTTCAGAGATTTTTGTAGTTCGTTCCAGTCAATGGAAGCAGAGAACTGGAAGGAGAGGCAGCCAAAGGAAGAATTGGTTTTGGGGGTGACAAGT
>NW_027039246.1:0-12500 GCF_034236695.1 Oncorhynchus nerka | reverse complement strand
CTACCGGTAGCCGTGTCTTTAAGAACGTCCCTACAGGTAGCCGTGTCTGGAACGTCCCCTACAGGTAGCCGTGTCTGGAACGTCCCCTACAGGTAGCCGTGTCTGGAACGTCCCCTACAGGTAGCCGTGTCTGGAACGTCCCCTACAGGTAGCCGTGTCTGGAACGTCCCCTACAGGTAGCCGTGTCTGGAACGTCCCCTACAGGTAGCCGTGTCTGGAACGTCCCCCACCGGTAGCCGTGTCTGGAACGTCCCCTACAGGTAGCAGTGTCTAGAACGTCCCCTACAGGTAGCCGTGTCTGGAACGTCCCCTACCGGTAGCAGTGTCTGGAACGTCCCCTACAGGTAGCCGTGTCTGGAACGTCCCCCACCGGTAGCCGTGTCTGGAACGTCCCCCACCGGTAGCCGTGTCTGGAACGTCCCCTACAGGTAGCCGTGTCTGGAACGTCCCCTACAGGTAGCCGTGTCTGGAGCGTCCCCACCGGTAGCCGTGTCTGGAACGTCCCCACCGGTAGCCGTATCTGGAACGTCCCCACCGGTAGCCGTGTCTGGAACGTCCCCACCGGTAGCCGTGTCTGGAACGTCCCCACCGGTAGCCGTGTCTGGAACGTCCCCACCGGTAGCCGTGTCTGGAACGTCCCCCACCGGTAGCCGTGTCTGGAACGTCCCCCACCGGTAGCCGTGTCTGGAACGTCCCCCACCGGTAGCCGTGTCTGGAACGTCCCCTACAGGTAGCCGTGTCTGGAACGTCCCCTACCGGTAGCCGTGTCTGGAACGTCCCCTACCGGTAGCCGTGTCTGGAACGTCCCCTACAGGTAGCCGTGTCTGGAACGTCCCCCACCGGTAGCCGTGTCTGGAACGTCCCCCACCGGTAGCCGTGTCTGGAACGTCCCCCACCGGTAGCCGTGTCTGGAACGTCCCCTACCGGTAGCAGTGTCTGGAACGTCCCCTACCGGTAGCAGTGTCTGGAACGTCCCCTACCGGTAGCAGTGTCTGGAACGTCCCCTACCGGTAGCAGTGTCTGGAACGTCCCCTACCGGTAGCAGTGTCTGGAACGTCCCCTACCGGTAGCAGTGTCTGGAACGTCCCCTACCGGTAGCAGTGTCTGGAACGTCCCCTACCGGTAGCAGTGTCTGGAACGTCCCCTACCGGTAGCAGTGTCTGGAACGTCCCCTACCGGTAGCAGTGTCTGGAACGTCCCCTACCGGTAGCAGTGTCTGGAACGTCCCCCACCGGTAGCAGTGTCTGGAACGTCCCCCACCGGTAGCAGTGTCTGGAACGTCCCCCACCGGTAGCAGTGTCTGGAACGTCCCCCACCGGTAGCCGTGTCTGGAACGTCCCATACAGGTAGCCGTGTCTGGAACGTCCCCCACCGGTAGCAGTGTCTGGAACGTCCCCCACCGGTAGCAGTGTCTGGAACGTCCCCCACCGGTAGCAGTGTCTGGAACGTCCCCCACCGGTAGCAGTGTCTGGAACGTCCCCTACAGGTAGCAGTGTCTGGAACGTCCCCTACAGGTAGCAGTGTCTGGAACGTCCCCTACAGGTAGCAGTGTCTGGAACGTCCCCTACCGGTAGCAGTGTCTGGAACGTCCCCTACCGGTAGCAGTGTCTGGAACGTCCCCCACCGGTAGCCGTGTCTGGAACGTCCCCCACCGGTAGCAGTGTCTGGAACGTCCCCCACCGGTAGCAGTGTCTGGAACGTCCCTACAGGTAGCAGTGTCTGGGCGTCCCCTACAGGTAGCAGTGTCTGGAACGTCCCCCACCGGTAGCAGTGTCTGGAACGTCCCCCACCGGTAGCAGTGTCTGGAACGTCCCCCACCGGTAGCAGTGTCTGGAACGTCCCCTACAGGTAGCAGTGTCTGGAACGTCCCCTACAGGTAGCAGTGTCTGGAACGTCCCCCACCGGTAGCAGTGTCTGGAACGTCCCCCACCGGTAGCAGTGTCTGGAACGTCCCCCACCGGTAGCAGTGTCTGGAACGTCCCCCACCGGTAGCAGTGTCTGGAACGTCCCCTACAGGTAGCCGTGTCTGGAACGTCCCCTACAGGTAGCCGTGTCTGGAACGTCCCCTACAGGTAGCCGTGTCTGGAACGTCCCCTACAGGTAGCCGTGTCTGGAACGTCCCCTACAGGTAGCAGTGTCTGGAACGTCCCCCACCGGTAGCCGTGTCTGGAACGTCCCCCACCGGTAGCCGTGTCTGGAACGTCCCCCACCGGTAGCCGTGTCTGGAACGTCCCCCACCGGTAGCCGTGTCTGGAACGTCCCCCACCGGTAGCCGTGTCTGGAACGTCCCCCACCGGTAGCAGTGTCTGGAACGTCCCCCACCGGTAGCAGTGTCTGGAACGTCCCCTACAGGTAGCCGTGTCTGGAACGTCCCCTACAGGTAGCCGTGTCTGGAACGTCCCCTACAGGTAGCCGTGTCTGGAACGTCCCCTACAGGTAGCCGTGTCTGGAACGTCCCCTACAGGTAGCCGTGTCTGGAACGTCCCCTACAGGTAGCCGTGTCTGGAACGTCCCCTACCGGTAGGGAACGGGTGGGTGGGTGCTGCTATGGTGACCAGTGAGCTGAGATAAGGCTTTACCAAGCAAAGACTTATAATTGTTTTTATATGGTTCCTTTCTAAACGTACACTCCTTTCGACACCCCCACTTTTCCTCAGAGATGACCTATCAGCAGCATAGAGACCCTGAAACATCTGCTCTGATGACCTATCAGCAGCATAGAGACCCTGAACCATCTGCTCTGATGACCTATCAGCAGCATAGAGACCCTGAACCATCTGCTCTGATGACCTATCAGCAGCATAGAGACCCTGAGAGATGACCTATCAGCAGCATAGAGACCCTGAACCATCTGCTCTGATGACCTATCAGCAGCATAGAGACCCTGAACCATCTGCTCTGATGACCTATCAGCAACATAGAGACCCTGAACCATCTGCTCTGATGACCTATCAGCAGCATAGAGACCCTGAACCATCTGCTCTGATGACCTATCAGCAGCATAGAGACCCTGAACCATCTGCTCTGATGACCTATCAGCAGCATAGAGACCCTGAACCATCTGCTCTGATGACCTATCAGCAGCATAGAGACCCTGAGAGATGACCTATCAGCAGCATAGAGACCCTGAACCATCTGCTCTGATGACCTGTCAGCAACATAGAGACCCTGAACCATCTGCTCTGATGACCTATCAGCAGCATAGAGACCCTGAACCATCTGCTCTGATGACCTATCAGCAACATAGAGACCCTGAACCATCTGCTCTGATGACCTGTCAGCAGCATAGAGACCCTGAGAGATGACCTATCAGCAGCATAGAGACCCTGAACCATCTGCTCTGATGACCTATCAGCAACATAGAGACCCTGAACCATCTGCTCTGATGACCTATCAGCAGCATAGAGACCCTGAACCATCTGCTCTGATGACCTATCAGCAGCATAGAGACCCTGAACCATCTGCTCTGATGACCTATCAGCAACATAGAGACCCTGAACCATCTGCTCTGATGACCTGTCAGCAACATAGAGACCCTGAACCATCTGCTCTGATGACCTATCAGCAGCATAGAGACCCTGAACCATCTGCCCTGGTGACCTATCAGCAACATAGAGACCCTGAACCATCTGCTCTGATGACCTATCAGCAACATAGAGACCCTGAACCATCTCCTCTGAGAGATGACATCCAGCCGGACACCTCTCGAACAAAGACTATTTTTTGAACTGGTCTTTTAGGTAAAACTGAACCGAATCGCATCGGTGTGAGAGCAGTTCAATTGGCTCCTTAATTTGCACACTGACAGGCTTACGACTTCTTAGCGTTTATCTGCAGATGCAGGAACAATAGGTGGTGGACAGAGAGACTCATTCTGGTCCCCAAAAAAATAGGAAATAAGAAAAAACGATGAAAGGATATATAAGCTAATGTCATGATACTTATAGTAATATTAAATATATGGATATAGGCCTACTGTGTCCACCATGGAGACTGCTGCTTTGTGTGTAGCAGAGGCCATAACAAGCAGGTCTATTCCTCGCTGTCTGACTTTGAATAAAACGGGGTGAACAACATTTTTGCATTTAAAAAAAAAAAAAAAAAATTTCAATTCTATATTTTTTTCTTCCACAGGGAATCCATGTAAATATAACAGAACACAACCTTTGTCTGTTTTCGCTACAATAAACTGAAGTGAAAGAGGAGATTATATTTAGTTTTTTTTTTGCCACAAATTAAATTCAAAGGGTAGACGGCTAGTTTTTCTGACTAAATGACTAATCTACTGCCTTCCCTTGTCAGCAGGATGTCTATGAGTCACAGAGTTGGTAGGGTTTCAGACCTGTCAATCAATCACTGTGGGTGTCCTGACAACCCCAACCTAACAGTGATCCATTCACAGGCCTAACTGTTAAAGGAATAGTTCACCCAAATTACAATATGAAACATTTCTTTCCTTACTCTTAAGTGTTCAAACCAATATAATACACACTTTGAAGAACAACTTGCGGTTAAACTGTGAATATGCCTTTTAATCTCAAGAGAAGAAAGGTTTAAATGTTAAAAAAAATATTTAGTTCCATAGAAAACAGACCTGATCGTATAAGCTAGTAAAGGGTGGGTAATTCAACCTTCCCAAGTTCTCTCACGTCACCCCGCTCCTCTGCTCCCTCCACTGGCTTCCAGTTGAAGCTCGCATCCGCTAAAGACCATGGTGCATCAGTGTATGTGAGGGGAACCGGCATCAGTACCTCCAGGCTCTGATCAGGCCCTACACCCAAATTCAAGGGCACTGCGTTCATCCACCTCTGGCCTGCTCGCCTCCCTACCACTGGGAAGTACAGTTCCCGCTCAGCCCAGTCAAAACTGTTCTGCTGCTCTGGCCCCCCAATGGTGGAACAAACTCCCTCACGACGTCCAGGACAGCGAGTCAATCACCACCTTCCGGAGACACCTGAAACCCCACCTCTTTAAGGCCCCCTAGGATAGGATAAAGTAATCCCTCTCACCCCCCTCCCCTGAAAAGATTTAGATGCACCTGTTCCACTGGCTAGGTCCATAAGGTGAAAGCACCAATTTGTTGAACTCGCTCTGGATAAGAGCGTCTGCTAAATGACTTAAATGTAAAATGAAGCTGTGTTTGTTGGAATGGACAAAAGCTGTGACACCAATCAGCCCCCGTCTCACCCATGAGGCGATAGCCAATCATCTACCTACCTCACTTGCAGTAGTGGTTGGCGTCAAAGACCATGTAACATCAGTGTTGAACTGAACCGGTTTGCCATGTCACGGTATATGGTGTGTAGGAGTACAGTGTGAATTCATACATGTCTTTCTATCTCTCATACCCTTTTACTTATTTTGACCAATCTGGGAGGTAAAGTCGTTAAAGTATTCAATAATTTATCTGTGTATTTCCTGGTTGGAATCAAATCATTACAATGTCCCCAGCGTTGACATCCCTGAGCTGCTTCTCCAACTCCCCAGCGTTGAAATGTCAGGGGGCCTCTGGGCCTCCCCAGCGTTGAACTCCCTGGCTGGCTACTCCATGTACTCCCCAGCGTTCTGGCTGGCTACTCCATGTACTCCCCAGCGTTGAACTCCCTGGCTGGCTACTCCATGTACTCCCCAGCGTTCTGGCTGGCTACTCCATGTACTCCCCAGCGTTCTGGCTGGCTACTCCATGTACTCCCCAGCGTTCTGGCTGGCTACTCCATGTACTCCCCAGCGTTGAACTCCCTGGCTGGTCACTCCATGTACTTACGGGAGACACCTTGAAAAGTTCATTTCAAATACTTTGTCTTTATGCCTGTTAGAGCTGGCCAGGCTTAATAAACCAATAGAAAGGTCCCAAAAACTTCAAACCCCGCCCATTAGGTTAGGGCCCCATTGGCACTCCAGGCAGACTCAAACAAACACTCAAAAAGTATTTGAACATGAGGTCTGATCGTTTTTCTCTGAGAGTAGAAAACCATTGAGAAAGACAGTTTTCATGGATGGAGAATATCAACACCCTAGCCTGTGACATTGTTCCTCCATTCAGTGTGTATTTCAAATGTGTGTGTGTGTGTGTGTGTGTGTGTGTGTGTGTTGCAGATGTGCGAGAGGTGTAACAGACGGACAGAGAGCACCAAGAGGCTGACCATCCAGAGATTCCCACAGGTCATCGTCATGCGTATCCTTAGTAACGCTAACTTAGCAACACTTCCTCATCTACCTACCTCACTTGCAGTAGTGGTTGACGTCAAAGACCTTAACATCAGTGTATTAGATCTGAACCGGTTTGCCATGTCACGGTATATGGTGTGTCGGAGTACAGTGTGTGTCTCCTTCCCTCTGACCAGCCTGGATTTGGGGCCCTACGGACCGGTCGACTGTGGTAATCTCTGTCTCTCTCTCTCTGTCTCTACCCCTCTCTCTCTCTGTCTCTCTCTCTCTCTGTCTCTACCTCTCTGTCTCTCTCTCCTCTCTGTCTCTCCCTGTCTCTCTCTCTCTCTCTCTGTCTCTCTCTCTCTGTCTCTACCTCTCTACCCCTCTCTCTCTCTCTCTCTCTGTCTCTCTCTCTCTGTCTCTCTCTCTCTGTCTCTACCTCTCTGTCTCTCTCTCCTGTCTCTCTGTCTCTCTCTCTCTCCTCTGTCTCTCCCTGTCTCTCTCTCTCTCTGTCTCTCCCTGTCTCACTCTGTCTCTACCTCTGTCTCTACCTCTGTCTCTACCTCTGTCTCTACCTCTGTCTCTACCTCTCTGTCTCTCTCTGTCTCTGTCTCTCTCTGTCTCTCCCTCTCTGTCTCTACCTCTGTCTCTACCTCTCTTACCCCTCTCTCTCTTCTCTCTCTCTCTGTCTCTACCTCTCTACCCCTCTCTCTCTCTGTCTCTACCTCTCTGTCTCTCTCTCCTCTCTGTCTCTCCCTGTCTCTCTCTCTCTGTCTCTCTCTGTCTGTCTCTCTCTGTCTGTCTCTGTCTGTCTGTCTCTGTCTGTCTCTACCTCTCTGTCTCTACCTCTCTGTCTCTACCGCTCTGTCTCTCTCTCTCTCTGTCTCTCTCTCTGTCTCTACCTCTCTGTCTCTATCTCTCTCTCCCTCTCTGTCTCTCCTCTCTGTCTCTTGTACAAAACATTTTTCCTCAGAACAGCCCCAATTCAGTGGGGGATGAACGCTACAAGGTGTTGAAAGCGTTCCACAGGGATGCTGGTCCATGTTGACTCTACAAGGTGTCTAAAGCGTTCCACAGGGATGCTGGTCCATGTTGACTCTACAAGGTGATGGTGCGCCCACAGGGATGCTGGTCCATGTTGACTCTACAAGGGTGTCCTCAGGGAGCGTTCCACAGGGATGCTGGTCCATGTTGACTCTACAAGGTGTCGAAAGCGTTCCACAGGGATGCTGGCCCATGTTGACGCCAATGCTTCCCACAGTTGGCTAGATGTCCTTTGGGTGGTGGACCATTCTTTGATACACATGGGAAACTGAGCGTGGAAAAACCCAGCAGCGTTGCAGTTCTTGACACTCCTGGCACCTACTACCATACCCCGTTCAAAGGCACCTACTACCATACCCCGTTCAAAGGCACCTACTACCATACCCCGTTCAAAGGCACCTACTACCATACCCCGTTCAAAGGCACTTCAATCGTTTCTCTTGCCCCTTCACCCTCTGAATGGCACACATACCCAATCCATGTCTCAATTGTCTCGAGGCTTTAAAACCTGTCTCCTCCTCTTCTCGGTCTAAACGGATTTTGAAGTGGCTGAAACAGGTGGCATCAAAATTCCCTGGTCAGTCTTTTCATGGATACTTGTCGTTATACTGTATCTCCATTTCTCTTCTTTCTTTTTATAAAAAAGTGTTTTATTTTTTTACACCTTTTTGCTCCCCAACGTCGTGGTATCCAATTGTTAGTAGTTCCTATCTTGTCTCATCGCTACAACACCCGTACGGGGCTCGGGAGAGATGAAGGTTGAAAGTCACGCGTCCGAAACACAACCCAACAGTCTTTCTCCCTCCTCTCCCCTGCTCTCTTTATATTTCCCATTACCTCGCGCATCCAACCTGGAAGCCAGCCGCACCAATGTGTCGGAGGAGGAAACACCATAACACCTGGAAGCCAGCCGCACCAATGTGTCGGAGGAGGAAACACCATAACACCTGGAAGCCAGCCGCACCAATGTGTCGGAGGAGGAAACACCATAACACCTGGAAGCCAGCCGCACCAATGTGTCGGAGGAGGAAACACCATAACACCTGGAAGCCAGCCGCACCAATGTGTCGGAGGAGGAAACACCTGGCGCCCTGGTCAGCGTGCACTGCGCCCGGCCCGCCACTAGAGTCGCTAGAGCGCGATGAGACAATGATATCCTACCGGCCAAACCCGGACATGCCAGGCCACTGTGCGCGCCCCATGGACCTCCCTGTCGCGGCTGCGACAGGGCCTGGGCTCGAACCCAGAGTCTCTCTTTCTATCGCTCCCTCCTCCTCCCCTGCTCTGTCTTTCTCCCTCCTCCTCCCCTGCTCTGTCTTTCTCCCTCCTCCTCCCCTGCTCTCTTTATATTTCCCATGACCTCTTGTCTTCCTCCTCCCCTGCTCTCTTTATATTTCCCATGACCTCTTGTCTTTCTCCCTCCTCCTCCCCTGCTCTCTTTATATTTCCCATGACCTCTTGTCTTTCTCCTCCCCTGCTCTCTTTATATTTCCCATGACCTCTTGTCTTTCTCCCTCCTCCTCCCCTGCTCTCTTTATATTTCCCATGACCTCTTGTCTTCCTCCTCTGCTCTCTTTATATTTCCCATGACCTCTTGTCTTTCCTCCTCCCCCTGCTCTCTTTATATTTCCCATGACCTCTTGTCTTTCTCCCTCCTCCTCCCCTGCTCTCTTTATATTTCCCATGACCTCTTGTCTTCCTCCTCCCCTGCTCTCTTTATATTTCCCATGACCTCTTGTCTTCCTCCTCCCCTGCTCTCTTTATATTTCCCATGACCTCTTGTCTTCCTCCCTCCTCCTCCCCTGCTCTCTTTATATTTCCCATGACCTCTTGTCTTTCTCCCTCCTCCTCCTGTCTCTCTTTATATTTCCCATGACCTCTTTGTCTTCCCTCCCTCCTCCTCCTGCCTTTATATTTCCCATTACCTCTTGTCTTCTCCTCCTCCTCCCCTGCTCTCTTTATATTTCCCATTACCTCTTGTCTTTCCCTCCTCCCTGCTCTGTCTTTCTCCTCCTCCTCCCCTGCTCTGTCTTTCTCCCTCCTCCTCCCTGCTCTGTCTTTCTCCCTCCTCCTCCTGCTCTGTCTTTTCTCCTCCCCTGCTCTGTCTTTCTCCCTCCTCCTCCCCTGCTCTGTCTTTCTGATCTCATTCTCTCTTTAGCCATTTTTATTTTTGTGTAGTCGAAGTGGTAGGCAGCCAGTGGTTAGAGTGTAGAGGCGGCAAGGTAAGCTAGTGGTTAGAGTGCAGAGGTGGCAGGTAGCCTGTGGTTAGAGTGTAGAGGCAGGGCCCAGTGGTTAGAGTGTAGAGGAGGCAGGTAGCTCTGAAAGGGTTAGAGTGTAGAGGGGGTAGGTAGCCTAGTGGTTAGGAGTGTAGAGGGGGTAGGTAGCCTAGTGGTTAGAGTGTAGGCGGCAGGGTAGCCTGGTGGTTAGAGCGTTGGACTAGTAACCAGGAAGGTTGCGAGTTCAAACCCGAGCTGACAAGGTACAAATCTGTGTCTGCCCCTGAACAGGCAGTTAGCCCACTGTTCCCAGGCCGTCATTGAAAATAAGATGTGTTCTTGTGACTCCTCCCTCTGTCTCTATCTCTCTCTCTCTCTGTCCCTCTCTCTCTCCTCTCTCTGCTCTCTCTCTCTCTCTCTCTCTCTCTCTCTCTCTCTCCTCTCTCTCTCTCTCTCTCTGTCTCTGCCTCTCTGTCTCTGTCTCTGTCTCTGTCTCTGTCTCTGTCTCTGTCTCTCTCTCTCTCTCTCTCTGTCCCCCTCTCTCTCTCTCTCTCTCTCTCTCTGTCTCTCTCTCTCTCTCTCTGTCCCTCTCTCTCTCTGTCCCCCTCTCCTCTCTGTCCCCCTCTCTCCTCTCTCTCTCTCTCTGTCTCTGTCTCCTCTCTCTCTCTCTCTCCAGGTTAAAGGTAGACTGTATGCAGTATGTAACCACAGTGGGATCGTCAAGATGGCCCCTTCACAGCTCTCTTGCTGAGAACGACGGATCGGGATGGTGCTGTTACAACGACTCTGGTCAGTGACACACAGAGCCACAAACGGCAGAGCTCTCACACTTTGCTTTCTGGGACGGCAGGTAGCCTAGTGGTTAGAGCGTTGGACTAGTAAGGGATTTCAGTTAGTCCCGAGCTGACAAGGTAAAATATGTCTTTCTGTCCCTGAACAAGGCAGTTAATCCACTGTTCTTGGGTCGTCTCATTGAAAATAAGAATTTGTCAACTGACTTGCCTTTAAATAATAATAATAAAAATGAGTCAAATTAAAATACACACATGCTACATCACGTTTGGTGGTTTCAACATCGTAGCAAACAGCTTAGAATATCCAATACATTGATGTTCTCTTTGTTAATCTCTCTCTCTTTGTTAATCTCTCTCTCTCTCTCTCTCTCTGTCCCCTCTCTCTCTCTCCTCTCTCTCTCTCTCTCTCTCTCTGTCCCCTCTCTCTCTCTCTCTCTCTCTCTCTCTCTCTCCTCTCTCTGTCTGTCCCTCTCTCTCTCTCTCTCTCTCTCTCTCTCTGTCCCCTCTCTCTCTCTCTCTCTGTCCCCCTCTCTCTCTCTCTCTCTCTGTCCCTCTCTCTCTCTCTCTCTGTCTGTCCCCCTCTCTCTCTCTGTCCCCCTCTCTCTCTCTCTGTCCCTCTCTCTCTCTCTCTGTCCCCTCTCTCTCTCTCTCTGTCCCCCCTCTCTCTCTCTCTCTCTCTCTGTCCCCTCTCTCTCTCTCTCTACTCTCTCTCTCTCTCTCTCTGTCTCTCTCTCTCTCTCTCCTCTCCCTCTCTCTCTCTCTCTCTGTCCCCCTCTCTCTCTCTCTCTCTCTCTCGCTCAGTGTGACTCTATATCAAGAGAACCAACTGCAGTCTGCTCAGGCCCTACGTCCTCTTCTACCAACGCAGAAGTGAACCATCGGGCAGCCAATCACTACAGCTGTAACTGCAAGCATAGCATTCAGCAGCCAATCAGAAAAATTGTTACTACAAGCAGAGCTTTCAGCAGCCAATCGCTACAGCTGTTACTACAAATGGAATATTACAAAGAGCTGTGATGTAGCGCTATTGTAACCAAGCAACCAGCATCTCAGCCAACTGGTCTGATGTTGGACTACTTGAGGATTGAGTGAGTCTGGGACAGAGACAGCACAAAGGGGTAGAAAGACAGAAGAATGGAATAGACGGCTTGGGTGAGGAGAGGAGAAAGAGAAGACCAGTGTAGGAATGTTCCTAGCCAGCTCAGCTAGGAGCGTGTGTGTGTGTGTAGACCTTCAGTTCAAACAGACAGTTATTACTGGACACACACACACACAACCATGAGGAAACATGTCAACAAACATGTTATCAGACTTGTGCTACACACCAACTAACCAACTATCGGACAGACCGCTTTCCAGAGAAGCCTTCAGAATGTGTTATAATAGTCTGAGACAACGTCTGTCCTGGTAGAAACATTCATTTACGCTGAGTAGAAATAGTCTAGACAACGTCTGTCCTGGTAGAAACATTCATTTACGCTGAGTAGAAATAGTCTAGACAACGTCTGTCCTGGTAGAAACATTCATTTACGCTGAGTAGAAAGTTGCTTTTATTTTTATGCTGCTAAATATATATATATACATTTTTATAAAACACCAACTAGGACTGTTTATCAAAGGGGTGTTTGAGCAACTTATGACATTTTTTCTAAATTAACAATTATTTAAATGATAATTTCTTTACATGTCCTTGTTTGTTTTTATTTAACTTAATTCATTTGATTAAAATGTTTTGTTTCGCTTCTTCTTGTAAATAAAACTGGTGAGTTGGTATGACGTTATATTTTCACTAAGAATTTATTTTCAAGTTAATTTAACAGATCTGCAGACACTTCTAAAGATAGATCTAGTTCTCTATTTCTATGCTGCTAGAGCGTGGCAAGCCAAAGTGGGCTGGGACTTCAGGTTGGACCGAAAGTAGTGTACCCTGGGTTTATAGCACCGATAGTCGACTCTGCCACTTGAGCTTTTGGGGCTGGTCGATGCGCGCACTGGACTTTATATTTTTAATTGAATTAGGCAAGTCAGTTAAGAGCAAATTCTTATTTACAATGACAGCCTACCAAAGGCCTCCTGCGGGGACGGGTGTTGGGATGAAAAGTATAGGACAAAACACATCATGACAAGAGAGACAACACAGCACTACGCAGGCCTCCTAGCTGTGCCACCAGAGATCCTGGTTCGAGTCCAGGCTCTGTCGCAGCCGGCTGCGGCGGCTCGGGAGGCCATGGGGCGACCCCTGAATTGGCCCGGTGTTTCCTCCTCCGTCACATTGAGTGCGGCTGGCTTCAGGTGT
>NW_027039245.1:48167-51537 GCF_034236695.1 Oncorhynchus nerka | reverse complement strand
TTGCAGATCGTGTGCTGCTGTTGGTGCGGGGGAGGGGGAGGGGGGGTAGAAGGTAGGAGGAAGAGAGGCCCATACCTGCAATTGAAACACACTCCACTTCTTCAATGCGAGACGCCCTCTGTAAATGAATATCCTTTGTTTTTGCTCGCGGTTCTCCTTTCCTCTGCAAATCAAATGTATTTATTTATAAAGCCCTTCTTACATCAGCTCAAAGTGCTGTACAGAAACCCAGCCTAAAATCCCAAACAGCATGGTCAATTCTGAAATAAGTGATCTCTACATTCTGTCTCCTACTGGGGCTCTGACCTGGCTCTCGTCTGGTTCTGTATAGCAGACACTGGCCTTGTTATTGTGGCCTGACACACCAGCTGATTGGATGATGACGATAACAGGATATATTTAGGCTGCCTATGAAATGCTCACCTATTCCATATCTGGTGCATTACTTCTGACCACCTTGTCCCACAGTGGTCTGGTAAACTGCTTGTTCAACCAATATTTTCTCCATCCCAATCATTGTCTTTGGTGAAACCAATATATTCTAGAATGGTTGTTTTCCCAGAAGCACTCATAGGGGAGAGTGTCATACAAACACCCTTTAAAAATTCACCCGTTTTGAATGTTATATTTTTTTTGGGGGGGTTGGAGTGGTGTTCTATCGATTCCCAGGGGTCATTTCATGTTCGTGTGTATCATGTGCTCTTGCCGTTCACGCAGGCTGAAACACAGCCGGTATGATGTAGCATGGTGATGAAGTCGTTCTCACTACTCTGGAAGTTAATAGGAATATGACACATACAGATTTCAGACTGGCCAATCACGCATTCCACATTGTAAACAAACATACGTGGGCCACCGCTGCGTAACTAATATAGGAAACATTGCTCTCTGTTTGTTCTGTCTCTCTCTCTCTCTCTCTCTCTCTCTCTCTCCCTCTTTTCTCTCTCCTTCTCTCTCTCTCTCTCTCTTCTATGCTCTCTCTCTCTCTCTCTCTCTCTCTCTCTCTCTCTTCTCTCTCTCTCTCTCTCTCTCGCTCTCTCTCTCTCTCTCTCTTTCTCCCTCTCTCACTCTCTCTTTCTCCCCTCTCTTACTCTCTTTCTCCCCTCTCTCACTCTCTCTTTCTCCCCCTCTCTTACTCTCTCTTTCTCCCCTCTCTCACTCTCTTTCTCTCCTCTCTCTCTCTCTTTCTCCCCTCTCTTACTCTCTCTTTCTCCCTCTCTACTCTCTCTTTCTCCCTCTCTTACTCTCTCTTTCTCCCCTCTCTTGCTCTCTCTTCCCTCTCCCTCTATATATAATATATATATATATATATATATATATATATATAAATATAATGAAATAATAAATATCAACAACGTGCGGTATATATATATATATATATATATTAAATATATATATAAACAATATATGTAATAATAATAACGTAAATAATAAATATGTGTAAACCAATAAATATATGTAATAAATAAGTACGTATATATTATATATGGCATATATATATATAAATATATAAATATATGTATAAATATGGCATATATGTATATATAATAATATATGTATGCATAACATATATAACAATAAATATGGCGTAATATATGTTTATGTAAATATGTATATATATATATATATATATATATATATATATGTAATAATAATAATATCCAAAAGAGCTGATTCATTTTGCTCCCAAATGGCTCTTTTGTTCTAAATGCTTACAAATCGACCTAGAACCATGAAAAAGTTTGCAAATCTTTTAATTTAAAGCCCTAAAGTTAGGCTACCATTATGTCAGATCATGAAATGAGTGTTCAAATACATTTTTACCAGATTAAAAAGTATGGATTTTTCTTTTTTTTAAGCGTTGAAAAATTCAGCATGGACGCGCTGTCCCCACTATTTCTTGTTTTTGTTTCTGCAGTGAGGATTCACCCTCATTTAGAGAATGATTTGTAATGTATCTGCAGAAACACATTGTTATAAACTCCAAAAGCATGCCTCAGAGGCTCTGTTGTTACGTTTGATGTCGGAGACGTGAGTAGAAATCGCTAAGCAGTGTAATTTGAAGCAGCGTGCCGATGCCTGTATCACTTTGTTAGAAGCAAGTGATCAATGATGGCCGAAAGCTTCATTTCGTCAAACCTGATTGGTTTAGTTTTAGTTTTGGTAGAAGAGAAAGGCTACGCTGTGCACTCGCTACCGGGTGTGGGACGTCATCTATAATAATTTGGTTGCTCTAAACTCTTTTGACCAGCAGGTGCCACTGTGTTGATAAAAGCGTTGTTGTTGAACACAGGTTAATTTAAATTCAATTTGCTGGAAAACCTCAATGCTTCAGGAGGCTTTGTTTCCCCATCACTAGCAGTATGCAAGTCAGGGAGCCGAATGAACGACTCTTTCACCAATGCTATTGGTTCACAAATGACCCATCCCTAATTCCTATTGGAATCCAGACAGATGTCCAACCATTTTTTATGACTCGCCATTCTGTAAGTTAGAATGATTGCCAAGGAAGGGAAGATTTATAAATGAGACAACCTAAACCATCGAAACTGGAACAACCATCTCAATAACGGGTGAAAATGTTATTTTGTCTTTGTGTATAATGTATAAGATCAAATAACCAATCAATGTGCATGCAGAAATCACAGAACACAGAACACAGAACACAGAATACAGAACACAGAACACAGAATACAGAATACAGAACACAGAACACAGAAATCTAGATGTTAAAACAAACTATTTGAAAAAGCAACCAAGCATGATGGGAAATATTATACAATGGCACTGGACGAGATGGCTGCCGTTTTATGGGCTCCTAACCAATTGTGCTATTTTGTGTGTGCTTTTTGCGTTATTTGTAACTTATTTTGTACAGAATGTTTCTGCCACCGTCTCTTATGACCGAAAAGAGCTTCTGAACATCAGATTACTCACCTCGAACTGGACAAAGATGTTTTTCTTTAACGAGTCGGACGCAAAAGATTGACTTCAGACACCCGACAAGGCCCACATCCCCATCATTCACATGAAGAAGAGCCAGAGATATCGGTGTAGTAGGTTGGAGTGCCTTGTAAGGATCCAACGGAGAGTGGGTAATACACCTCTACCATCAGTCCTATTAGCCAACGTGCAATCATTGGATAACAAAATGGATGAGCTCCGATCACGACTATCCTACCAATGGGACATTAAAAACTGTAATATCTTATGTTTTCACAGAGTCGAGAAACATAACATACAGCTGGCTGGGTTTTCAGTCCATCGGCAGGATAGAACAGCTGCCTGGTAAGACAAGGGGTGCCGGTCTGTGTCTATTTGTAAATAACAGCTGGTGCACAAAATCTAATATTAAGGCAGTCTCTAGGTT
>NW_027039245.1:40667-43167 GCF_034236695.1 Oncorhynchus nerka | reverse complement strand
CTTGTCTCTGCTTTAGCTTGTCTCTGCGTTAGCTTGTCTCTGTTTTAGCTTGTCTCTGCGTTAGCTTGTCTCTGTTTTAGCTTGTCTCTGTTTTAGCTTGTCTCTGTTTTAGCTTGTCTCTGCGTTAGCTTGTCTCTGTTTTCGCTTGTCTCTGCGTTAGCTTGTCTCTGTTTTAGCTTGTCTCTGTTTTAGCTTGTCTCTGTTTTAGCTTGTCTCTGTTTTAGCTTGTCTCTGCGTTAGCTTGTCTCTGTTTTCGCTTGTCTCTGTTTTAGCTTGTCTCTGCGTTAGCTTGTCTCTGTTTTAGCTTGTCTCTGCGTTAGCTTGTCTCTGTTTTAGCTTGTCTCTGTTTTAGCTTGTCTCTGTTTTAGCTTGTCTCTGTTTTAGCTTGTCTCTGCGTTAGCTTGTCTCTGTTTTAGCTTGTCTCTGTTTTAGCTTGTCTCTGCGTTAGCTTGTCTCTGTTTTAGCTTGTCTCTGTTTTAGCTTGTCTCTGTTTTAGCTTGTCTCTGTTTTAGCTTGTCTCTGTTTTAGCTTGTCTCTGTTTTAGCTTGTCTCTGTTTTAGCTTGTCTCTGCATTAGCTTTTCTCTGCATGGAGCCTCTTTATTTTTGGCAACAACATGAAAATGAGACAGGGTCAGAGAGGATAAATGCTGTGTTGTCGTGGAAACGCCTCAGATGAAGTGAATCGCCTCTGAAAACAGCTAATAGTTCACGGTACCTACTGCCACAAGACTGTTACACCTCAGTTTGTAGAAACTGTGATATGTTGCTCTATACATGTTATGGGTTCAGATGTTGAATATACTGATGGAACCCCCATGTTATGTAATGGGTTCAGGGGTTGACTATACTGATGGAAACCACATGTTATGGGTTCAGTGGTTGACCATACTGATGGAAACCACATGTTATGTAATGGGTTCAGGGGTTGACTATACTGATGGAAACCACATGTTATGTAATGGGTTCAGTGGTTGACTATACTGATGGAAACCACATGTTATGGGTTCAGTGGTTGACTATACTGATGGAAACCACATGTTATGGGTTCAGTGGTTGACCATACTGATGGAACCCCCATGTTATGTAATGGGTTCAGGGGTTGACTATACTGATGGAAACCACATGTTATGTAATGGGTTCAGTGGTTGACTATACTGATGGAAACCACATGTTATGGGTTCAGTGGTTGACTATACTGATGGAAACCACATGTTATGGGTTCAGTGGTTGACTATACTGATGGAAACCACATGTTATGGGTTCAGTGGTTGACTATACTGATGGAAACCCCATGTTATGTAATGGGTTCAGGGGTTGACTATACTGATGGAACCCCCATGTTATGTAATGGGTTCAGTGGTTGACTATACTGATGGAAACCACATGTTATGGGTTCAGTGGTTGACTATACTGATGGAAACCACATGTTATGGGTTCAGTGGTTGACTATACTACATTTACATTTACATTTAAGTCATTTAGCAGACGCTCTTATCCAGAGCGAATTACAAATTGGTGCGTTCACCTTAAGACATCCAGTGGAACAGCCACTTTACAATAGTGCATCTAAATCTTTTAAGGGGGGGGAGGGGTGAGAAGGATTACTTTATCCTATCCTAGGTATTCCTTAAAGAGGTGGGGTTTCAGGGGTCTCCGGAAGGTGGTGATTGACTCCGCTGTCCTGGCGTCGTGAGGGAGTTTGTTCCACCATTGGGGGGCCAGAGCAGCGAACAGTTTTGACTGGGCTGCGCGGGAACTGTACTTCCTCAGTGGTAGGGAGGCGAGCAGGCCAGAGGTGGATGAACGCAGTGCCCTTGTTTGGGTGTAGGGCCTGATCAGAGCCTGGAGGTACTGAGGTGCCGTTCCCCTCACAGCTCCGTAGGCAAGCACCATACTGATGGAAACCACATGTTATGTTATGGGTTCAGTGTTTGACTATACTGATGGAAACCCCATGTTATGGGTTCAGTGGTTGAAAATACTGATGGAACCCCCATGTTATGTAATGGGTTCAGGGGTTGACTATACTGATAACTGATATACTATAACCCCTCCCACTAGACTACTGATATAACCCCTCACAGTAGACTACTGTTATAACCCCTCACACTAGACTACTGACACAACCCCTAGACTACTGTTATAACCCCTCACACTAGACTACTGACACAACCCCTAGACTACTGTTATAACCCCTCACACTAGACTACTGACATAACCCCTCCCACTAGACTACTGTTATAACCCCTCACACTAGACTACTGATATAACCCCTCACACTAGACTACTGTTATAACCCCTCACACTAGACTACTGACATAACCCCTCCCACTAGACTACTGACATAACCCCTCACACTAGACTACTGTTATAACCCCTCACACTAGACTACTGATATAACCCCTCACACTAGACTACTGTTATAACCCCTCACACTAGACTACTGATATAACCCCTCACACTAGACTACTGTCATAACCCCTCACACTTGACTACTGA